>NW_017803069.1:524893-544624 GCF_001625305.1 Branchiostoma belcheri | reverse complement strand
ATATCCTGTGATAGCCCAAAGCTTTGATAGGAGCCATTTTAAGTCACGTGACAAAAACTCCAACAAGATTTTACTTTACCAGGTTAATGAAGAGACAAAGTGCGTCTCGAAAGCTTCGCAGAGTATCTAACTTTCTGTTGTGTGCATCGTTCATTGTAGTCATCAAAAGATATATAGGAGCAATGAAGTCAACATGCCAGGCTGGTTTATCATTCAAACAATGAATTTAACCTTTTTATCAAACCAATGCATTGATAGATGGATAAACTGTAACAACAAGGAAGGCAAAGAACAGTGTTTGGATCAAAGCATTTTGAGCATATGAGCATTTTTTTTTTGGCAAATCAGAAAAAAAGAAAGCAGACAAATCCGAGAACCAATAATTATTAAGTAAATTGGTATGGCCTTAGCCTGATGTTCTTGTGGTCCTTATTATAATAAGATACATACAAATTGCACACTGATTTTCTACCCTGCAGCAAATTCATCCCAGAGGGTTCTGTTAGAATTGAAGCTAAACCAGAGTCGTCCAGCCCAGGAAACCTGGATGTTGTTGCGTTCCTGACACCAGAGAAAAGTGTAGTGGCTGTCATATTCAACAGGTAAACTGCAGAATTCTACATTGTCTTACCTTAGGGCACATACAGGTTTTGATGTGTACATGTATCCATATGTGACAATTTTGCAAAGAGAAAACAATGGTAACGATACATTAAGGCCCCATTCCCACTGGGATAAAATTGTCCGGTTCAAGCTGAATTGAAGTGCTTTGATCCGGCTCGGATCCGGCTCGATCAAAGCAAAATTTGTCTTGATATGAAAAATTTAATCCTAGTGGGAAAAGGGCCTAAGATAACTGTTGCAAAATCATATTTTCTTCATTGTTTTTTATCTGTTTTAATCAACAGGTCTGACCGAGACATTGAAGTCTCCCTGCATGACCCAGATGTGGGCTTCATGGATCTGACTTCACCCAGTCATTCCATCATGACTGCCGTCTGGTGGCCTGCGTAAGGCTACGTGTCAGGTCAGGGAAAGAAATACTTTCTTCTGCATTAACATCGAGAATTACATGCACCTGCACAACCAGGTCTTTTACTCAGCCAATGTTTCGGTGACTGTTTGTCACCTTCCTCAGGGCAATTCTGACTGAATAAAAGACTTGGTTCTAACAGTGTGTTCCTTATATGCACAAAGATGAAATATTTTTTCATTTCATATTATTTGTGAAGAGTAAGTTTATATATCTTATGACAAAGAATGCTATAATTAGGCTATTGATACAACATTTTTATAACTATCATTAATAATTGTTACCTGCAAGGAAAATGAAAAAACAATGCTGCTATCTGAAAAGTTTGTACATATTTTGAAGATTTGATAGTGTTACAATATGTATAGATACATAATAACCAGACATACTGTGTAATGTATTAAGAAATATGTTTAACATGGTAATTCTTTTTCAACAATCAAGTTTAATCCAGATTTCAGTTTTAATAGCACTGGCTTTTTACTAAAGATAAGTGATTGACCACTGTCAATCTTATTACAGCAATACTTGAAAATGATTTTTACTGCCAAAATACTTTTTATAAAAGTATATAATAGTCTAGAAGTAAAATTTTGATTTTGCATTGCAGTGTGAGAATTTTACAAGATAATTGTTAGAAAGTATTTAATCAATGTCCCAATATACATTGAAATATGTAAGTGAATAAATAAAAATACTTTAAAGAATATAGATCTGGACATTCAAATCTAATGTTCAATAATATACAGCATATTGAGTACACCATTTTAAAGATTAAGATTCAGTATCTAGTTAATATGTAATGTGCACGTGTGAAAGTTATAATGTTAGCCTATGCAAGAAATGATACATGTTGTCTATATTTTGTGTCTTATGATAAGTGCAAATTTTTGTTTGATGAAATTACAAATGTGCCTCCACTGAATGGTAGAAGGCAGGCTATTTTAATGTTATTTTAAATATTTCAGTCATGTATCATATATTTTAGAGCCTTAAAGGCATGCAATGTAATTTCAGGGTGGCAAACTGGATTTTCAAAGTCAATTTTCTTGTCATCCTTATAATATGATAGTAGCTTGAATCAATCCTATCCCACACTATACCATAGCATACTGATATCTGTGAGGCAAAAATGCAGTGTGGTGTAGGTAAAATGGTTGCCTGTTTTATATTATAGGCTGGTTCTAGGTATTTATGGGCGGTACCCAAAAATAGAGAGATGCTTGTTTTGGGGCTATTTCAAACACTTCAAGTCTGAAATGATTACAAAAATGTGCTTAGAAATGGCAGTAAATATCAATATCAGACAGATTTCCTCATCCAGAATACATTTTTTTCTGTTTTGAAGCCCAGAAATTGCATTGGATTCCTATAAACAGTGGTAAAGACACCTGAGCTTTGAATATTACTTCAGCTGTGTATTGAATTTTCTGCCAATGTGTTCTTTTGATACATCGAATAAACACCATATATTACTGTACATGGTATTCAGATTCCATTATACCTACATATACCTATCTAGTATTTCATTTGACCACCAATATGATCATAGACCACTACTCCGGTGTGCTAGCTCCAATAAGCTTCCTTGTCAAGCTGATAAATTGCCGTGTTGAAATGTCACGGCCACCATTGTACCGTGGTGATGCCTCCGTCAAGCTGTTGGAAGTTGATGAACCCAGCGTCCGGGTCGTGGATGTGAGCTTCAACAAAAAAACCACTGTCGAGAAAACGGAAATACGAGTCTGCTCAAAAGCCTTTAAGGTGATCATGTGTGGAAATATGGGGATAGTGGTAATGTCTATGGGAACAAACTCTAGAGGTAGAGCTGTGTACCGGTACGCAGTACCGATACTGTACTGGAAAAATTGATTAGGTACAGGTCCAAAATACCTAATCCCTCAGTACCGGTACCGTACCTAAACAATTTCACACCAATTTTATGCCTATTTGTGACCTCAAATCGGTCCCTGTGTAAGGACAGTGTGTTCATGAAAACAAAAACATCTTTAGTTTTGCCTATATTTCATCTGAGCATTCGCCATAAACAAAGAATAAACCTTAACTATCAAGTTTATTAATGTTTTTTTGTTATTGAAGGAGTTCAGAAGAGCATATAAATTGGTCGAATTGTTCAGGTACAGGTTCAGGTCCGGACCTGTACCTAAACCTGTGTACCTGTACCTGTACCTAAAATTTGTTTAGGTACACAGCTCTATCTAGAGGCAATGATTTTTTACTTGGACTCAGCAAACTGAAGCCACTGTTATTTCGGTACATTTTCGTCTTTTTCGTTTGATTTTGGCATTCTACGACATTGGTATCCTTTTCAAATATTTGTTTTGCAAGTTATGGTATATATTTGCTCATTTTGCAACTGTTTTGTACAATTTACAGTATGGTCGAAAACTTTTTTTTCAGAAACTGCCGCAAATTCATTCGCGCGCGGATGCCATCCATATAATCAAATCACATGGCCGTATTTTTTCATCCTATTTGTTAGATGGTGTAAATACTCACTACATAACGACTACCATGGACCCATCCGGTAAGCTGAAAGCCATCATCCATTGGTCCTCCTCCTTGTATGGTGGGCCTTGTATCTCCACACGAACAGAGCCTTCTGGGATGAACTTACTGACAAGAACGAGTCAACAAGAAAACATCATCATTTTCTTCCGATCACTTGAATGCTTTGGACATTATCTTCATGTCAATTCGAAAAAAACTTCAAAGAATGAAGCTTCATTTGAAGTAGTAACTGCGTATGTTCAAGTTCAGATATTGCAACACCCTAGAAGTGTGTTCATTACCTGAAGTGCCCCATGATGTAGTACATCGGTTGTTTGTAGAACTCGTCCTTCTTGCTGTCTACAATGATGGCGGCGTCCGCCCCGTTGTGATCCCAGTTGGGTCCCCCGCTCATGTTCAAGGCCAGGTTCCAGTCTGTCCAGCCGACCACCCAGTGTTTCAAGTTCTTGGAAAAACATTATGGAACACAGAGCCGGTAAGTTTGATTCTTTCTCATCAACATAGCGCCTGTGCTGTAACATTATCTGACGAATGTCTGTGCTGTAGTCTTACCTCACGAATGTCTGTGCTGTACTCCACCGCCCGGTTCCAGTTGCCCAGGAGAACCTTGTCGTCCCACGGCCAGAAGCCCTGACACGCCTCGGTGGACAGCACGAAGTAGTCCGGCAGGTCGTCATGAGTGAAGGACAGCACGTTCGCAGGAACCAGCTGGTCCATGTACCAGTGGACAGCTATACCGTCCACATACATTGCTGCCGTGCCATTGTTCAGCACCTGAAATCAGACAGTATCTTTTCCTGTCAAAAAATTACCTGCATTGTGAAATTGGGTAGATTGTACATGTAGCTTTAGTTAGATTGTATGCATCTACTGATGAATTTCCATTTTCTTGTGACCATGTTAGAAGGTTTACAAAATGATTTTTATGAGGTACGCAACAATAGCAATGTAAATAGATGATGTCCAGCACATTACAATTATAGTCTGTGACTTTGAGTGAAGCATAATGGCGGAACCTACCGTCGTAGCCCAGCCTGGTAACCAGAGTCGATTGTCATCCAGGATCATGAGGCTGATGTTACTGTATCCAGCCTGGTCAAGGGCAGGGCCAAGGTCACTGGCGATCCAGTCTCGCTGCGACTCTGAAGACATTTAGGGGATAAAAGTGATTGAAAATATTAAAAATTAATGATGAGTTTATGCACTGCAGACCGTGGTACATGTATGCCTTGTGGACTTTAGTTTTGTAGTTTTTTTCATCAAAGGAAAATACTGAAAGAATCGTGAATGGTTGCATGCAGTCAGCAGTTCACTATTTTTACTTCAATGTTGCTAGTCGAAGTCAATGCATAGCCGACTAGCATTTGGCCTATTATTGTTATCAAAAAGCGAAGATTTTCTGTCAGAAACATAGCCAAAGATCTCCAGTTTTAGTCTTTGTGTAACATATCGCATCTGTATTTTGGATAAAAGAAACAAAGTGATTGTCAATCTTCGGTGTCAGTATAACAGAAGAGATTCCCTACCTGCTGTCCACCCCATGGCCTGGAACGGAAAGTGAGAGATTTCTCCATCCGTCGGTTCGTTCTGTGTCGTCAGACCCCAAAAATCCACACCCTGCTTCTTGTACTCGTCAAGAAACCTGGGGAAGCAAGGAAGCATGACGAAATAGGGCCGAAATCAGCACGGAATCAATCGAGTAGATTTACAAGTGTTACTCAGCATTACACTACTATCAAAGCGACAGGCACATGTGCATGCACAAGTGCTTACTTGACAAAGTAGTTAGCCCAGGCCTTGTGGTACGGGTTTCCAGCCTTCCCCTTCAGAGTCCCTTTTCCTGTTTCGTTGTTGCTGGTCTTCATCCAGGCAGGAGCTGTCCATGGGCTCCCGAACAGGTTGATCTTCCGTTCACTCATCTGCATGGCGCTTTTGATGACGGGAATCTGTGTAGCAAAGAAGTGTATATTATTGAGAAAACCATCGTTTAAGACAGGCAACATCTCTTGGCCACGTAATAGCAAACCTTTGAAGCAAGCAAGCGTCAATTCACCACGCAGAATATTGATAAACTTCTAAACCATAGCATTTTGTTCACACCTTGTACTTCATATCCTCTTCAGCCAGAGCAAACTTGGTGAGTTCCAAATCCTCTGGTGTGTCATCATACGTGTACGGCCTGGTGGAGAAATCACAGCTTCCCATCGGCACCCTGCCCAGGGTGTACTCGATACCTGATGAATGGACAACGATTGTACGTGTTCGTTATGATATGTATGTTGATATCAATCTCTAAGCAGACTCTAGTGTGGCAAAAGACAGTATCAAATTGGCCAGGCAGTATCAATTGGCCAGAGAGGGTCCAATACGCCACACTACGATCTGCTTGGAGATTATGTTGATATGGCTATTGGGCTAAAGTGTAGTTAGCTATTTCATCGACAAGTTGTTGTTGTCTCTGTTATCCCGCTCATTCTCGTCGGAAGATAGTCCGCATGTGACAAGCTAGCGTTACGGTAGAGATTCTTGGCAATGGTATCTTTGTAACAGGGCCAGAACCCAAGCAGCTGTTTGCGATGTAAGTTCACGCAACAGCAGTCAGACAACAACAGGAAAGGATGTGCTCCTCGAGTTATCTATAAGCGGATTCATCCAGGGGCATGGGACGATCAAATTGGCCACCCGAGGTACGATCAAATTTGCCTCCTTGGGTGGCGTATTCGATAATAATCTCCAATATGCTGTACAGATTCTCTGGTGCAAGGGGAGTCTACTTTGGCCGCCTGTATCCATTGGCTGCAGCTGATCATGACGCCTGACGAAATCATTTACAGAGGCTTCGCCATCCGACTACTAGTGATAGTGGTTACAGAAGTGCAACGGACACATTCGGCGGTGGGCCAATATAGGCACCCCTTGTCCCACAGAATCTGCTTGTAGATTACGTATTGGATACTGCCTTGTCAGTTTGATGCTGTCTTGCCAATGCCATTTGATACTGCATTGCACCCACCGAAGTATCTGCTACGTTTTAGATCACTCCTCACGCTTGAGCTCACCTTCAGTCGGGCTGAAGTAAGCGGAGATGAGGTTCTTCCGTGCTCCCTCAGACAGACTCATGATGTTCATAGTCGCGGCATCAGTGAAGGCACCGCCGAATCCCCGGATCTTCTGGTACGTAACGTTCTTCTTGACGGTCCAAACGTTGTCGTCTGTGTAGACGATATAACACATTTGCAATCATGAAGGGCAGATGTACGAAAAACTGCAGGTTGAGAATGTACATGTGACAGTTGGAATATTTTACACTTAAATGTCATCAAAAGAGACATGCATGTAAGTAAATTCCGTTTGGCCAATGAGCTGACACTTACTGACAAAGCTCCTATAGAAAGGTAATAAAGGTAATAAAAATGCATCTTACTCGGATCTGTGTCGTTAGACTTGGCAGTCATGTTGAGAACAATCTTGTCGAATCTCTTTCCTCCTGGAGTGGTCATGTACATGGCGGCCTGGCCCTTGGGTAGTTTTGTGTTGGGCTCCATGTTGTCGCAGTAGGTGGCGTTACACACGCACACGAAACCCCCATGTTGGAAATCTCTGGCGACGCACGGCTTTCGGTCTCCAGTTACTGACAAAGGCACAAGATGTCAATATTTTGGCTCCAATCAACAGTGAAAGGTCTTAGTCATCAATGAAAATCGTGGACCTACCGTTATTATAGGGAAATGGGTTCTTCCTACCACTAGAAGTTGAATAAAGTACGTCTCATCAAACCATGCATTGGCGTGTCGCATTCTAGCATAACTTGGAAGGTCAATTATTGTAAATCTATTGTACTAAACCTTATGTACACATCCACGAAAAACATATTTTGCAATTGAAAACAGGGTGAGTCCCATTTTACTTAGTGTTGGCCTTTTCGTCATAATGTATTATACCAACACAGATGAATTTCCATGCTATGATGAGGATCTCCTATGCTGGAATGCATCTAAATCTAAGTTTATTCAATTATTTACCTGCTCTGTCACTCAAGGGTACAGAGAAGTGGCGCTCGAATTTACACGTGTTCCGATCGCGACGACAAAGGTTTATTCAACGGTTTGGTCCTGTAAACACAACTTTGATCCCCGAGCCTTACAATCTCACATAGCGGTGGCTCAAATGGATGGAATTCAATCCACATACGAAATAGCCATTTACTTAGGGCGAAGACATCGAACGTTAGCAATCGTATGGACGTTAAGATACATTGTTACCTGGCTGTGCGTGCTGAACAAGGCATAACGCCGCCACAGCACACAGTACAAGGACACGCCCCCTCCCCGCCATCACGCTGCTTAATGTGGAACAGTAAACTATGGCAGCAGGTGGGACAGACACAACGGGCAAACTTTGGGATTTTCTCCCGTTACTAACTACAGACCTCAGGCAAGTCTTTGACCTTTTCATCAATGACTATGAAAATTCAGTAATTGATAATAGACATATTGCTCGATACACAGAAATACAGATTTTGGTATAGACTTAGTAAATAATTAAGGTTGCATGAGGTCATAGGGTAAAGAGTGGTCATAAGACTCACCTGCCTTGTACTTAACAGCTACGCAAATGGCAACATGTTACTACTATACTGATGTGTTCTGGTGTGAAGCACAAACCATATGGTGCATTGTATACCACCTTATTGTATACCATTTCAAAGTATACTATTCTCAAATTTTCTTGTCTTTCAACACTTTTGGCTCATGGGGTACACGACCACATCAGGAAACATGAATAGTCAGTCGTATTTAACTTCTTGCCCTTTGCGTAGTTGTTTACTACAAAACGGGTGTGTCTTATGATTACCCTTTACCCCATGACCTCATGTAACCTTAATTATTTACCAAGGCTGTACCAAATCCTGCTTTTCTGTATGGACCTACATGTCTTCTTCATTTTCTTTGAAATTGATAATTAAATGTTCATAGTTATTGATAAGTAAAAAGGTCAAAAACTTAGACGTCTGAGGTCTGTAGTTAGTAACGTGAGAAAATCCCAAAGTTTGCCCGTTGTGTCTGTCCCACCTGCTGCCATAGTTTACTGTTCCACATGAAGCAGCATGATGGCGGGGAGGGGGCGTGTCCTTGTACTGTGTGCTGTGGCGGCGTTATGCCTTGTTCAGCACGCACAGCCAGGTGACAATCTTATGTTCATAGGATTGCTAACGTTGCTAACGTCTTTGACCATGGCATTTTACTAAATGGAATCTCGTATGTTGATGATATTCTATCTATATATGTCTCAGTTTGGTGAAAGTATTATAAGTCCCGGGGGATCAAAGTTTTGTTTACATGACTGAAGCAAAGGACAGGACAGGGTAGGATCAACAAACCTTGCCACGTTATTAGATAGCGATTAGCGCCAGGTCTAGATCTATGGCGATGTGCCATGTGTCACATGGTTCTCAGGGGATAGATATTCGCCACGTTATCAAAGGCCAACGTTCATGGGTGTAAGATTTGTGGTATGAAATATTTACAAATAAAATGATTGTTAACGTTCTTCAAAGTAATTCTGAAAACACGAACCATAAATGCTTTATGAGAAGTACGTTTAACGAGATTTTAGTGCTAGCAGTAAACCACGTTAGTTCTGGTACGAATTTGATGACCTCGGCGGCAATGACCAACGAAGACACACCGATCCCAAGCGTTAACGTGTCAGATTGATCTTTCGATGCAAATTTGTTATTGGCAAGTGTACTCTGGAGTCAATGAACTCAGGGTCCGATAAAATCCCATTTATGTGGACAGGTAAGTGGTCGCTATAGACCGTGAGGATTTTGACTTCATATGTCACTGTGTCAAAGGGATCACCAAGTAGTGGTCACAAATAGGTGGTCCTTATGTTGAGGTGGTCATTTTTACGTACAAGTTTGTATTTAGATTCATCGTGAACTTTTCAGTAACTGGAGACAGAAAGCCGTGCGTGGCCAAAGATTTCCAGCATGGGGGTTTCGTGTGCGTGTGTAACGCCACCTACTGCGACAACATGGAGCCCAACACAAAACTACCCAAGGGCCAGGCCGCCATGTACATGACCACTCCAGGAGGAAAGAGGTTCGAAAAAATCGTCATCAACATGACTGCCAAGTCTAACGACACCCGAGACCCGAGTAAGCGGAGTTCTTTATACGTTTCAACAATTCTAGGAGCTGAGTCAGTGAGTGTCGAGGGGCAATAAAATGAATACAAGGGCTTGTGATTTGATTTATTGAAATCGCAACAGTACAATGCACATGGCACTTGAGTTAAGTGGTGAAAGTCATGTGAAGTGCTTTTTTAGATGTAACCTACATATTAATAGGAAATATTTCAATAGAAATGCGACTCGTCTACATTCCCAACCTACAGTTTTTAATACATCTGCCCTTTTTACCATGCTTGCATCTGTATTGCGTCTGCACAGACTTCAACGTTTGGACCGTTAAGAAGAACGTTACGTACCAGAAGATCCGGGGATTCGGCGGTGCCTTCACTGATGCCGCGACTATGAACATCATGAGTCTGTCTGAGGGAGCACGGAAGAACCTCATCTCCGCTTACTTCAGCCCGACTGAAGGTGAGTTCAAGCGTGAGGAGTGATCTAAAACTCAGTCAAGGCAGATATTTCGGTGGTTGTAATACAGTATCAACCTGCTTGTATTGGCAAGACAGTATCAAACTGGCAAGGCAATATCCAATACGTAATCTCCAGGCAGATTCTGTGGGGCAAGGGGTGTCTCTACCCATCGGACCCCTGTAACTTTTGGCTGCCCTACTATCATTAGTAGTCGGATGGCCATTAGCCTTGTACAATGTCATGTTTTCGTCAGAACTCATGATCAGCCAATTGATACCGGAGGCCAATATAGACTCCCTTTTTACCACAGAATCTGATTGGAAATTATCCAATACGCCACCTATGGGGGAAAATTTGGTCGTAACTCGGAAGGCCAATTTGATCGTCCCCTGCCTCCGAATGAATCTGCTTGCATGGAGATTCATTCACGTACAATCGTTGCCCATTCTTTAGGTATCGAGTACACCCTGGGCAGGGTGCCGATGGGAAGCTGTGATTTCTCCACCAGGCCGTACACGTATGATGACACACCAGAGGATTTGGAACTCGCCAAGTTTGCTCTGGCTGAAGAGGATATGAAGTACAAGGTGTGAATAAAATGCTATGGTTTGGAAGTTTATCAATATTCTGCGTGATGAATTGACGCTTCCTTGCTTCAAAGGTTTGCTATTACGTGACCAAGAGATGTTGCTCGTCTGAAGCGATGGTTTTCTCAATACTCTACACTTCTTTTGCTACACAGATTCCCGTCATCAAAAGCGCCATGCAGATGAGTGAGCGGAAGATCAACCTGTTCGGGAGCCCATGGACAGCTCCTGCCTGGATGAAGACCAGCAACAACGAAACAGGAAAAGGGACTCTGAAGGGGAAGGCTGGAAACCCGTACCACAAGGCTTGGGCTAACTACTTTGTCAAGTAAGTACTTGTGCATGTGCCTGTCGCTTTGATAGCAGTGCAATGCAGATAGAGTAACACTTGTAAATCTACTCAGTTGAGTCCGGCTGATTTAGACCTTAATCCGTCATACCTCCTTGCTACTCCAGGTTTCTTGACGAGTACAAGAAGCAGGGTGTGGATTTTTGGGGTCTGACGACACAGAACGAACCGACGGATGGAGAAATCTCTCACTTTCCGTTCCAGGCCATGGGGTGGACAGCAGGTAGGCAATGTCGTCTGTTATACTGACACCGAAGATTGACAATCACTTTGTTGCTTTTAGCCAAAATACCGAGCGAGATGTCACAGGCTTTACCTAGAGATGTTTGGCTATGATGGCATTTAGCAACCCACTCAAATAAATAAATGAGCATGTTTCTGACAAAAAAATCTTCGCTTTTTGATAAGAATAATAGGCCAAATGCTCGTAAACTATGCATTGACTTCGACTAGCAACATTGAAGTGAATACTTCTTAACTGCATACAATCATTCACGAACCAGTCAGTATTTTTCTTTGATGAACAAACCTACCAAACTGAAGTCCACAAGACAAACTGCGGTCTACAGACGTACATGTGCCTAAACGCATCATTTGAATATTTTTCAATCCGTCTCAATTCCTCCAAATGTCTTCAGAGTCGCAGCGAGACTGGATCGCCAGTGACCTTGGCCCTGCCCTTGACCAGGCTGGCTACAGTAACATCAGCCTCATGATCCTGGATGACAACCGACTCTGGTTACCAGGCTGGGCTACGACGGTAGGTTCCGCCATTATGCTTCACTCAAAGTCACAGACTATAATTGTAATGTGCTGGACATAATCTATTTACATTGCTATTATTGCGTACCTCATAAAAATCATTTTGTAAACCTTCTAACATGGTCTCAAGAAAATGGCAATTCATCAGTAGATGCATACAATCTAACTAAAGCTACATGTAAAATCTACTCAAACCATTCACAATGCAAGTAATTTTCTGACAGGAAAAGATACTGTCTGATTTCAGGTGCTGAACAATGGCACGGCAGCAAAGTACGTGGACGGTATAGCTGTCCACTGGTACATGGACCAGCTGGTTCCTGCGAACGTGCTGTCCTTCACTCATGACGACCTGCCGGACTACTTCGTGCTGTCCACCGAGGCGTGTCAGGGCTTCTGGCCGTGGGACGACAAGGTTCTCCTGGGCAACTGGAACCGGGCGGTGGAGTACAGCACAGACATTCGTCAGGTAAGATCATAGTACACCACAGATATTTATTAGCCTCCTTCGCAGTCTTGTTGGGCGTCGGCGTAATTTTTTCTCTGAGCGACGCGAGTAATATGCCGCCGCGAGGGACGATTTGCTGCAACTTGTTGGAGCGCGAAACCTTCTCTCCGTGGCAAAAACTCCCTCGGCAGCAAATCGTCCCTCGCGGCGGCATATTACTCGCGTCGCTCAGAGAAAAAATAACGCCGACGCCCAACAAGACTGCGAAGGAGGCTAGACATTTGTACAGTACAGACATTCATCAGGTATGACTGCAGCACAGACATTCACCAGGAAAGACTAGACCATCCTCAAAGGTGTAGTAGCCACATATAAGCGAGTTCTACGATTTTCCTAATACCACTGTCACTAGGTGGAAGATCATCAGTCGATCAGTCGGTGCTGATCTTACATACCATGTAGTCCTTGGTCACGAGTGCCAAATTAAAATGTTTCTTCTCGATGATGACGATGATTTCCCCATTTTTCTTTGCTCAAACCTCTAAGAAAACTACCCTCCTCCCCAATTTCCACAGATGTGGAACTCCGGTCAGGCATATATCCTTTCCCTCCGGCTATTCTTTTCACTTTAGAACCTTTACTACTGCAAACTGTATATTGGGATCTTTCTTTTGATTGTTTAGTTGCAGTTCAATAACAGGTAGTACATGACGAAATGCCAAGTCAACACTTTCGTCAGCTATCTTGATGCTATGTTTGATAAGGAGTCAAACTAATCGGCTCTGTGTTCCATAATATTCTTCCAAGAACTTGAAACACTGGGTGGTCGGCTGGACAGACTGGAACCTGGCCTTGAACATGAGCGGGGGACCCAACTGGGTTCACAATGAGGTGGACGCCGCCATCATTGTAGACAGCAAGAAGGACGAGTTCTACAAACAACCGATGTACTACATCATGGGGCACTTCAGGTAAGGAGCACACTTCTGGGGTGTAGCAATATCTGAACTTGAACATAGTATTGCGCTGTCGATAAGAACTTTCTTCAATCATTGAAGGGACAGCTTGAAGTTTTTTGGATAGAAATGAGGATGATGTCAAGAGCTTTCACCGATCGTTGAAGTGATAGCTTAAAGTTTTTGAACAGATACGACGGTGCTGTCAAAAACTTTCTTTAATCTTTGAAAGGATAGCTTGACGTTTTTTGACCAGACATGACGAATATTCAAGTGATAAAAGACAAGGGTTGAAACTTTGGGCCACAACTATGATGTTTTCTTGTTGTCTTGTTCTTGTCAGTAAGTTCATCCCAGAAGGCTCTGTTCGTGTGGAGATAGACGGCCCATACGAGGATGAGGACCAATGGATGATGGCTTTCAGCGTGCCAGATGGGTCCATGGTAGTCGTTATGTAGTGAGTATCTGCGTCATCTAACAAGAGAACAAAGGGTAGAACTAAAAATCCTCAAGCAGAAGCATCAGTGCAGATAAACTGTATCACTACCTAGTACAGTAGTAAAATTGCCATGATATCTCTGTGTTAGTTTTCTGAGTAAAGATGCTTATTAGTTTAGGTCTAAAGACAGTCTCTTGTCTCCATATTTTTGTTGTTGTTTTTTTGTCCGCATATTATCTCTTTATTTGACCAATTTGTACTCTTTCCAGCCATCTCACAAAGGCCAAAGCCTGGTAAAGGCTAGTCTCTTGGTGCCATATTTCCGCACATGGCCAGCCTTTAAGCAGTATTTCCGTTTTTTTACAGCGGTGAGTTTTATGAAGCTCACATCCACGACCCCGACGTTGGCTTCATCAACTTCCAACAGTTTGAGGAAGGCATCACCACGGCGCAATGGTGGCCGTGAAGACATTCGAACAGTCTGAGGTAGCCAACAGAGTGACAAAATTATCAGGTTGACAGGGAGTGGGGGTGGCACGAGGTAGCTAGTCTCCACCACTCTCCTTTGCAGGCTGAATAAATGGTAGAAATCGGCCTAGAATAAAGTAGCTTGCCAAGGGACAGGCCATAGAGGGTCCAGTTTTCTATGTTCCCTTGACCGATTTCTACTATCTATCTATCCTGCAAAGGAGTCTGATTGAGACTTCGAGCTAGCACACCAGAGAAGCGTGACCTATAAATCATGTTGATGATGGAATGGAAATATAGGTACAGTGAAAACTAACTCCTCCATGCAGACTCCATCGACAAAGTTGGGAGGAGCCAATCTGTTTGAAATAAAGCATTGTAATGAACATAAAAATGCATTCAAGTTCAATAAAGTAATTGCGAAGGCATTGTGTGGTGTGGTTCTTGGTGTGGTCCTTGGACAGGACAGCACAAAGGACAGGTTTGCCTGTGTTTGGATAGCTATAGTGTTCAGCACCAAGGACAGGTTTGCCTGTGTGGGGAAGGTGTTCAGCACCAAGGACAGGTCTTACCTGTGTGAGGAAAGCAATAGTGTTCAGCACCAAGGGCAGGTTTACCTGTGTGAGGAAGGTGTTCAGCTCCAAGGACAGGTTTACCTGTGTTAGGAAGGTGTTCAGCACCAAGGACAGGTTTACCTGTGTGGGCAAGGTGTTCAGCTCCAAGGCAGGTTTGCTTGTGAACATGTGTGGAAGGTGTTCAGCACCAAGGACAGGTTTGCCTGTGTTTGAAAGGTGTTCAGCACCAAGGACAGGTTTACCTGTGTGTAGAAGGTGTTCAGCACCAGAGCAGGTTTGCCTGTGTGGGGAAGGTGTTCAGCACCAAGGACAGGTTTGCCTGTGTGGGGAAGGTGTTCAGCACCAAGGACAGGTTTGCCTGTGTGTGGAAGGTGTTCAGCACCAAGGACAGGTTTGCGTGTGTGTGGAAGGTGTTTATTCTACTACAGAATAAACAGCTAAAATAAATGAATAGGAAAATTAGGCAAGAGTGTTATGTTTCATACTGTGGCCACATAACATATTTTAGAAACATCCCTACTTTTACAATCCTGTGGAATAGGCCGTAGGTTTAGGTAGTTGTCTGGTAGCCGAGGTTCTCAAAGCAGATATCAGGTGGCTGTTGTGCATAATGGTTGCAAGTATCTTTTGGGATTGTGGTTTGCACCTACTGCGATACCTTGTCAAATGAATAATATGTAGTAAATGAAAGTTATTGTTATGAAAGCTGACCTTGTTCATCTATCTAGATTGTCGTGTTGTTGATTTTATGTAGCCTGTGTTTACACTAGTCAGTCTGCAACTGTTTCCCCAAGGGGGGTGACAAACTTCTGGGCAGGTGGCCACCAGGAGCGCGATTTTTTAGTCAGGCTAGATTATTAGACCAGGGATTTAGCCATTTTTACGATAACGTTGTTACCAGTTGTTAAGTGATCACACACTGTTTACATAGTTTACACTACACTGTTCTCAATCTGAAAAATATAAAACTTCACGGAGAATTGTCGCCTATGGACACTTGGGATCTCTACACTCTACACTCTAATCCCCTCAAAAGCATACCTATTTTTTTCGTAGGGTTTGTCAAACTTTTACAAGTTCTTGTATTTCATGGACGCCTAAAAAGTGAGTGCGCGTGTGGTGTTCACCACACTATGCGTTTAAGATTGTGCGGATGGCGTTCAGCACCAAGGACAGGCACCGTTTGCACTTGTTGGGAAGAATGCCTGCAAGCCTGGGGCGTAATCGGCCGTTTTGACATTACATAATTCGTAGCCAGACGACTAAATGGTTCATATACAACAGCATACAGCGTATGTAATCGGTGCAGTCTATGAAAAGCGTAAAATAAGCTATATTAGAGCCTGGATTTTCATGTAGGCGGAATCAGCTTGCCCGAATGCAACGTAACATGTAGCCACTGCCATTGTGAATTTATCGTAGACCGTTGACAGCTCCACTCCTACCTTCCTCAAGTGCATGCCATTTTTTTCTGTAAGGTTTGGCCAGCTTTAACAAGTCCCTGTACTTTACGGACGCTCAAAGAGCGAGCGCGCGCGTGTGGCTTTCACCATACATACTGTGTGTTTTACTATGAGGATGGCGTTCAGCACCAAGGACAGGTACCGTTTGCATTAGAAACATGTGGTGCCGAGGCTGATTGAATTAGCAGATTCCGGCTACTATACTTTGACCAAATTGAATACGTATTGCTGCTGACACTGCCTGTGTGTTACTTTGACACAAACTAGTCCGAAATTTTGAGCAGAGAGTCATTATTTTTCTGTGGGGATTGATTTTTGGCGGTAAAGTAGTTGTGGTTATCAGGGTAAATTAGACCAGCTGTTGTACACAGCTGTGTAAAAGTCTGCGTCTGTCGGAGCCACGCGGGAAGACCAGGAATTATTTGGTAAATTATTTGGAACTTTTTGGTAAATTTTCGGCTTCCAGTTCGAAAAATCTTCATTCTAACTTGTGAAGAAATCTTTGGGGATGGTTCTACGGCAGAGTTGTGCCGTTTTCTGGATTTTGGGCGAAGAAAGTGCGGATTTCCTGGCGTGGTGGATTTTGGAGAAGAAGAGAAAATGGCGCCCGAAGGATGGCGGCGTGGTCGTGGGGAGGGCTGAGTTTTCACAAGGTAAGGCAACAAGCCGTGCCGCAGAATTTATTTCCCACAAACTGATAACAACACGTTTCGGTATATTCGTGGTAAATTTGTGTGATTTTGAGAATGCAACACGATAGTTTGTGTAGTTTGGGGTCGTTGTTGTTTCAATATATCTCACTGTGATATTCACTCTTCACGTCTTCTCCCAGAATATCACAGTTAGGTATTCCTACTCTTGAGTTAAAGTTTCAAGAGAAAGGAATGGGCGTTTGTTTCTGTATACCTGGTCTAATAATTTTGCCCCTTGTCTGTGAAACAGAAAGGAAACATGGGTAGAATATTTGTGGGAATTTCCCTCATGGAAAACACTAGAAATTTTGCCTATCGATATGATACATTTCAGACTGGGATAAAACGACAAAGAAACACCACTTTAACTTGTTGTTTCTTGGATTTGCCAGCCTTTTTTCCTGATTAAAAAAAACATGTACTGTCTTGTAACATTCAGGTTCTGTGTCAACCCCAAATTCCTCATTTTTTACCCTAAAGTCTGTTTTTGAAGCTTCAATAATTTCAGGTATTGGATATGAATTCTGTAATGTTGTTACGTGCATTCTGATTTGTTTTTTGTTTAATCGTAGAACCAACTAATTAAACATCGAACATTCTCAGGCCACACCAATTTAATTTGTTGGTTCTCGGATTTTTTCAGAAAAAATATGAAGCGACAGGGCGAAAAAAAATAAAAATAAAAACAGGTCTAGGCATCCTATTATAGGCTTAAATGCTATGGAATGAGCCATGAAGTCAACACAAAAGGCCGGGTTAAAATTTAAACATTGAATTTTGATCTTTTAATCAAACCACTGCAATGATAGATGGAAAAACTGTAACAACTAGGAAGAAAAGGACTTTCCTCAACTGTTGGGGGCAAAACATGAGAATTTTTCAGTTGATTCAGGACCAGAATCAAATTTTTTATTTTTTTTTGCAAATCAGAAAAAAATGAAGAGGCGAAACCGAGAGCCAACAAATTAAATTGGTGTGGCCTCAAGTTCATGAAACCAAAAATAAACCTCTAAATTTTATGTACATGTATAAAGTTAGTGTAATATTCACATACATGACATTGTGTTAAACCAACTGTACAGAGTACCCTTGAGTGTCTACAAATGCATAGCAAGTCTTAAAAGTTGTTATATGACAAGTCTCCTCCTGGGTACAATTTTTCTCATCAATACCCTAAATTGATTATTCTTTATACAGTTAGGTGATTTAGGTGTTAGCTGTATGTTTTAAACATGACTTTTAAGCTCTTCAAGAATGGCATCAAAAGTTTCTGGTGTACTTTTTGCATACCTTTTCCTTGATTATTTGAGACAAGTGTGTAACTTGGTATCTCTACATAGTTAGGTGGCTGCTGACTTATGCAGTAGCGAGAATTCCTGTCTGAACCTGACAAGACTGGATTGGACCAGACCAGACGAGGTGACCCCAGAAGACCCTATAAGAATGTCAGGTGAGAAAAACCTTTGAGTTAATTCTTCATTTTGCAAATTCCACTTGCTTGGTGTATTCAAGGACGTTCAACGTGTTTAACGTCCTTGGTGTATTCGAGGAAAGTGTGTAACTTGTTATATCTGTATATAGTACTTGGTAACTTCTTTCTGTTGCTAATATGTCAGAATTACAGTCACTGTAACTTTAAAGAAATAACACACAGCCTGAATTTTTTTATCAATGTTACAGCATTTTTCATTTTTCTCCATCAGATTTATTGATAAGCAAAGGGATAGTTCAATTGTTCAAGTTTCTTATCTATCATTTAATGGCCATTCAGTGTTGAATGGGAGATATTTTTGCAACTCACTAACTCCTTTCCTTATTAAATGTAGCTGTGTCTTGATGTTCCTGTGCTGACTGGGAGAAACCTGTGATGACCGGCAACTCCTGTCCAATGCAGACCGTATGAGAGCTTAGCAAACCAGTTGACTTGAAGACACAGAGAACATTTGTGACCCAGCACAGAGGAAGACCAAGGCATTGAACTGGTAAGTTTGTATTTCCAAACATACATTTGAAAGGTTGACGTGTTAAATTGTGGTTAAACCTACATAGTGCCATCAGTGACAGTTTTGACTGTATTGAATATAAACATCTTTTGAGGTTAATTACATTTTTTTTTGTAAAATGTAAATTCAGATTTAGCTATAACTTGTATAAGTACCCCTGATTCGATGGAGGCTTTGAAACATGCAGGTGATGAGATGCATTAGCAGAAAACTGTTACTCAAGCAACTGGATAGATTTTTAAAACTATCAGGCATTTAAAGAAGCATCCGCTTCTTTTCTTCAGTCAGTAGAAGCTATACACTCCAAAAGAAAAAAAATAATGCATGTGATATTCAGCTTTATTTGGTTTTATTTGCAAACAGCATCAATTTCCTACCAAAATATGAAAGTTTGAGAAATTTTGATGTTTCCATGCTTTTTAATTTCAACTAAACAGTATCTTAACTGGGATGGACTGATGCTCAGTCAACAGACAATGCAAACCACATTGAGAAAAAAATAGTTACTCAAGCAACTGGATATGATTTTGAAAACGTCAGACGTTTCAGCTAGTATCCACTAGCTTTCGTCAGTGACTGAGAGACCAGAGGGGAAAGCAGGTTTATATACACAACCTGTTGATTGATATGCAAATAAAGTGGAGACAAATTTTTGGAAGTCGAAAAAGGAACAAAAGTCAGACAAGTCAAGACAAGATGATGCAAATTAGTCTAAAAGCTCCTGTTATACAGGACAGGAGCTTAAGTGTTGTCTGTCCTCGGGGCTGGGAGTGCCAAATCCCAAGTGCCGGAAAGATCGACCCGTAGCCCCCCCT
>NW_017803069.1:462424-524873 GCF_001625305.1 Branchiostoma belcheri | reverse complement strand
GTAGGCGAAATCAGCTTGCCCGAATGCAACGTAACATGTAGCCGCTGCCATTAATTTATCGTAGACCGTTGACAGCTCCACTCCTACCTTCCTCAAGTGCATGCCATTTTTTTCTGTAAGGTTTGGCCAGCTTTAACAAGTCCCTGTACTTTACGGACGCTCAAAGAGCGAGCGCGCGCGTGTGGCTTTCACCATACATACTGTGTGTTTTACTATGAGGATGGCGTTCAGCACCATGGACAGGTACCGTTTGCATTAGAAACATGTGGTGCCGAGGCTGATTGAATTAGCAGATTCCGGCTACTATACTTTGACCAAATTGAATACGTATTGCTGCTGACACTGCCTGTGTGTTACTTTGACACAAACTAGTCCGAAATTTTGAGCAGAGAGTCATTATTTTTCTGTGGGGATTGATTTTTGGCGGTAAAGTAGTTGTGGTTATCAGGGTAAATTAGACCAGCTGTTGTACACAGCTGTGTAAAAGTCACAGTGGTACGGTCCACTCAGTCTGCCTCTGTCGGAGCCACGCGGGGAAGACCAGGAATTATTTGGTAAATTATTTGGAACTTTTTGGTAAATTTTCGGCTTCCAGTTCGAAAAATCTTCATTCTAACTTGTGAAGAAATCTTTGGGGATGGTTCTACGGCAGAGTTGTGCCGTTTTCTGGATTTTGGGCGAAGAAAGTGCGGATTTCCTGACGTGGTGGATTTTGGAGAAGAAGAGAAAATGGCGCCCGAAGGATGGCGGCGTGGTCGTGGGGAGGGCTGAGTTTTCACAAGGTAAGGCAACAAGCCGTGCCGCAGAATTTATTTCCCACAAACTGATAACAACACGTTTCGGTATATTCGTGGTAAATTTGTGTGATTTTGAGAATGCAACACGATAGTTTGTGTAGTTTGGGGTCGTTGTTGTTTCAATATATCTCACTGTGATATTCACTCTTCACGTCTTCTCCCAGAATATCACAGTTAGGTATTCCTACTCTTGAGTTAAAGTTTCAAGAGAAAGGAATGGGCGTTTGTTTCTGTATATCTGGTCTAATAATTTTGCCCCTTGTCTGTGAAACAGAAAGGAAACATGGGTAGAATGTTTGTGGGAATTTCCCTCATGGAAAACACTAGAAATTTTGCCTATCGATATGATACATTTCAGACTGGGATAAAACGACAAAGAAACACCACTTTTAACTTGTTGTTTCTTGGATTTGCCAGCCTTTTTTCCTGATTAAAAAAAACATGTACTGTCTTGTAACATTCAGGTTCTGTGTCAACCCCAAATTCCTCATTTTTTCCCCTAAAAGTCTGTTTTTTGAAGCTTCAATAATTTCAGGTATAGGATAGGAATTCTGTAATGTTGTTACATGCATTCTGATTTGTTTTTTGTTTAATCGTAGAACCAACTACTTAAACATCGAACATTCTCAGTTCATGAAACCAAAAATAAACCTCTAAATTTTATGTACATGTATAAAGTTAGTGTAATATTCACATACATGACATTGTGTTAAACCAACTGTACAGAGTACCCTTGAGTGTCTACAAATGCATAGCAAGTCTTAAAAGTTGTTATATGACAAGTCTCCTCCTGGGTACAATTTTTCTCATCAATACCCTAAATTGATTATTCTTTATACAGTTAGGTGATTTAAGTGTTAGCTGTATGTTTTAAACATGACTTTTAAGCTCTTCAAGAATGGCATCAAAAGTTTCTGGTCTACTTTTTGTGTACCTTTTCCTTGATTGAGACAAGTGTGTAACTTGGTATCTCTACATAGTTAGGTGGCTGCTGACTTATGCAGTAGCGAGAATTCCTGTCTGAACCTGACAAGACTGGATTGGACCAGACCAGACGAGGTGACCCCAGAAGACCCTATAAGAATGTCAGGTGAGAAAAACCTTTGAGTTAATTCTTCATTTTGCAAATTCCACTTGCTTGGTGTATTCAAGGACGTTCAACGTGTTTAACGTCCTTGGTGTATTCGAGGAAAGTGTGTAACTTATTATATCTGTATATAACTGTTAATCAGTTCAAAAGCAGACTTGACAGTCACTGGGAGAAGCGAAGGTATGCAACCGAGTGAGCAGAGATCAGGACATAACAGGCCACGGCCTTCTTTCCTGGAAGACGTATCAAGGTATCAAGGTATCAAGGTATATAGTACTTGGTAACTTCTTTCTGTTGCTAATATGTCAGAATTACAGTCACTGTAACTTTAAAGAAATAACACACAGCCTGAATTTTTTTATCAATGTTACAGCATTTTTCATTTTTCTACATCAGATTTATTGATAAGCAAAGGGATAGTTAAATTGTTCAAGTTTCTTATCTATCATTTAATGGCCATTCAGTGTTGAATGGGAGATGTTTTCGCAACTCACTAACTCCTTTCCCTATTAAATGTAGTTGTGTCCTGATGTTCCTGTGCTGACTAGGAGAAACCTGTGATGACTGGCGACTCCTGTCCAATGCAGACCATATGAGAGCTTAGCAAACCAGTTAACTTGAAGACAGAGAACATTTGTGACCCAGCACAGAAGAAGACCAAGACATTGAACTGGTAAGTTTGTATTTCCAAACAAACATTTGAAAGGTTGACATGTTACAAAGGTTAAACCTACATAGTGCCATCAGTGACAGTTTTGTCTGTATTGAATATAAACATTTTTTGAGGTTGGCTACATTCTTTTTTTGTAAAATGTAATCAGATTTAGCTACAGAAGTACATCTGATTCGATGAAGGCTAAACATGCAGGTGATGAGATGCATATTCAGCACAAAACTGTTACTCAAGGAACTGGATAGATTTTGAAAACTATCAGGCATTTAAAGAAGCATCCCTTCTTTTCTTCAGTCAGTAGATTCACTATACACTCAAAAAGAAAAAAATAATGCATGTGATATTCAGCTTTATTTGGTTTTATTTGCAAATAGCATCAATTTCCTACCAAACTATGAAAGTTTGAGAAATTTTGATGTTTCCATGCTTTTTAATTTCAACTAAACAGTATTTTAACTGGGATGGACTGATGCTCAGTCAACAGACAATGCAAACCACATTGAATTTTACACTTCAGCAAGACTTTTACTTGCCTGACACTTTCCAAACAAATGCCATACTAGATACATATCGGTTTTATATTCTTTGATTAACACATCAGCATTGCCTGAATGTCATTGATACTTAGTAATACAAATTAACACTGATATATGTATAAACTCAATGCTCCCCAAACATAAACAGGTATGATTTATCTTGTGTCAGATTCTACAGTCTGACAGATCAGTGAAGAAAAGTGTTCTGCAGTTGTTTTTTCTTGACAATGGAATGTGTCATATCATGAGGTTTCAGTGCCCACAATCTTCTCTAAATTCAAAGACAAAGAAGTCAAATTCTTCAAAGATAGAAATAGATTATAGCACATGCGTCTCTGACAGAATTCAAATTTGAAGACAAACCTTCACTGCATTTGATACCAAAATATTGTACCTGTTTTACACAATTTTTTTGCTATAGTATGTTGTGAGTTAAGACATCTGGCCGATAACATTTTGTAACAGTATCGAGGAACTTACCTAGATCTTCATCAATTGACAGTTATACCTTAAGTAATTTTTGCTGCGGGCAATATTTCCTGCAGTTGGTGATACACAAATTACTGTAAATCACTTTATGTGTAGGTGGCAGGTGCAGCAAAAAGAAAGTTGGCAAATATTTGTTCGCGGTTATGATAAGTTCATGGCACAGAAGTGACCATGAAAACCATGAATACGAAAAACAGCGAGCAGATTATTATTGGACTGAGTAGAGCACTATATTTGGACTAATCTCTCTGGCTGTTTACAGCTTAGAGGTACATGTCCAATATTTTGTCAAAAACATCTGTTACATGGCGGATCATAGTGATCCCCAGTGGGGGTCTTCACACTTCGTTAAAAATGAAAAATCTCAAGATTGATTCCAAAATATCTCAATATGTTAGACGAAATCTTGAGATCTTATAAGACAATCTCAAGATCTTTCAGAAAATCTTAAGATGAAAACAAAAGGTCTCAAGGTCTTCCAAGATATTTCAAAACCGTCTTGAGATTTTTCCATAGCATCTCGAGATACTTAAAAAAATATCAAGATTTTCTTTAAGATCTCATGATTTCTAAAGCAATCTTGAGATTTTTTCAGCAATCTTGATATTTTTAAAGCATCTCGAGATGGTATGAAAAAAATCTCAAGATGCTTTGAAAACATCTTGGAAAGATCTTGAGATCTTTCGTTAAGATTTTCTGAAAGATCTGCTCAGTCCAATAATAATTTGCTCGATGTTGAAAGTACTGTAAAAAATCGTAATTTACAGTGAATCTTAGACCACACCAATCTTTAGATTGGTCTTTCTTGGTTCTCAGATTTGCCTGCATGATTTTTTTTATGATTTCCAAAAAAAATTTGCTGACATTTTGGCACCAGCATATGAAGTCCTTGACTTTGTTGCTACTGTAAATTTTTCTATTTATCCATGCAGTGATATGATTGAAAGTTTAAAATTCATTGTCTGAACTGTGAACCAGCCCAGTTTCAGAAGTTGAATTTGTGGCTCGCATTATTTGGGATGCCAGGAGGACTAAAATTGTTTTGCCTAGACTGCATTGCTTTATTGAAATTCTGCAAAAATCTTTGATAAAATTGGTGTGACCTGATAGCACGACATTGTAAACAGTTTCTTAGCACGCCAATCGTTGCTTTCAATACACTGACTTGTGTTCTCTGTCTTCAAGACGACATTGTGGATGATCCGGAGACCAGACTATAGCAGTCTCAATGAAGGACCAGACTTTTGTCAGCAGATCTCAACCTGAGTGTAAAAGAAGATGGGGAGGTGTGAGTATTTCTTATAATAACACAAGACAACACTCCACATGCACAGTCACTTGCATTCGCAGTTGTCTCTCTTTTGCCCAGTTCAGTCTGAGGGTCGGCAAGCCTTTTTTAGGTGAGGAGCCATTTGACGTTAATCATCTTTAATTCCATGGCAAAGGACACTGGAAAATTCCAAATTTCTTTGTACCGTATATTATTATTATTAATAATTAGTTGAATGCCAAATTGCCCAAAAATTGTCACTTTGGACCTCTATAACAAAAGTATCTTAGTCGGCCACTTCAATTCCACGTTTTTATCCTGAATTCATGTTAAGTATCACTGAAAAATTTTTCATATTTAGTTGAATATGCCAAATTGCCCCCAAAATTGTCGCTTTGGACCTTACACACTCAGTTAAAATTGTCGATTTGGACCTTTGTTTGCACTTAAATTGTCTCACCAAAGTCCATTTTCCCCCAAAAAAAACTTAATTGGCACCCTCACCTGGTATCACCTGGTTAATTAATTGGATTAAGTTTTCCCGCCAAAAAACTTAGTATATACAGCACTCTAACCTTGAACTTGTGCCCCCCTCCCCACTCTTCCTGCCCACCTCCCACACTACTTCCACAACTCAGAGTATGTTAGTTACACTGTTCTCTGGACTTCTTCGCACATGTTACAATTAAGTCACCACACTCTGCTACACAAACACTTGGTTTATTGAGTGCAGTTTTTCCACCACTTAGACTTTAGAATAATCTCTCGCTCTCCTGGTCGGTCAATGCACTAAGTGTACTCCCCGGGGGATGTCTTTTCGGAGACATTGATGCTTCGACACATCAGTATACCAGTGCAATTGACTGACCAGGAGAGCGAGAGATAATTGTAAAGTCTTAGTGGTGGAAAAACTGCACTCGATAAACCAAGTGTTTGTGTAGCAGAGTGTGGTGACTACATGTGCGAAGAAGTCCAGAGAACAGTGTAACTAACATACTCTGAGTTGTGGAAGAAGTGTGGGAGGTGGGCAGGATGAGTGGGGAGGGGGGCACAAGTTCAAGGTTAGTTAGAGTGCTGTATATACTAAGTTTTTTGGAGGGAAAACTTAATCCAATTAATTAACCAGGTGAGGGTGCAAATTAGTTTTTTTGCAGGAAAAGACTTCACAAGGAATCAGCAAAAACAAAAGCCATATGGCAATGTTCTTTCAGACTACTTTCCCAAATTTTCATACTTTAACACTTAAAACTGTCTACTGACTGACTGAACTTCTGTACCTTAAACACACGTTAGGATTAGCTTTTTTACATAACATGTCAACTATAAAAAACCTCTCACTCAACATTCTATCTAAAGTTATGTATCTTTTTACCTGCAACTCTGGGGCCGTCTTTGTGGCACAAATCTAACAATTTTGTGGTGGTCATGTTCAGATTATGCTTATTATTACATCCTGAGTTCTGAATTCATCAATCTGAAGTTTTTCAAATCAAAGTGGCCAGTTTTACTTCAGATCTGCCTTTTTAAGCGAATGACATTAACACCCTGCAAAATATTGGCTCTTGTGCAACTGACTAAAAGTCCACCACCACAAACAAGTACAAATAGGACTGGTGTCTCCTGAATTTCTGTGAAGTTTCCGTGCTGTACACGCTTTTTAAGTACCCTTGTTGGGCAAAATATACCTCGAGATATTCAAGTTGCCAAAAATGACTAGTTTAAAAGCGTGTACAGCATGGAAACTACGCAGAAATTCATGAGACACCTGTTTGTACTTATTTGTGGTGGTCAGTTGTGCAAGGGCCTGAATATTTGGCAGGGCATTAGGTGGTCATTTGGATTGAAGTAAAACTGTCAACTTTGATTCATGTAACTTCAGATTAAGGCATCCTCTTCAAACTTAGGAATATAATAAATGGGAGCACAGTCTGGACAATTGATCAGCAAAAAAAATCAGATTCGTACAAGGATGGTCCCAGATAGAGTGGTCATTTGTGTTCATTCTCTAAAACAAATTACACACTACTTTTAACTCAAAGTCACTTGAGAGTATATGATCCTCGTATTAATGTTGATCTTTTGCAGAGACCACTGGGACCAGGTAAAGAGATCCTGACCAACTGACAAGGCCATACCTGCTGGTCACTCAGGACTTTTATCAACCTATCACTTTAAGTACTGTTTAGTTATACTACCTAAACTATCTGATCCTTGCAAAAACAGAGTTTTGTTTTGCTGATTCCGTCACTCAATTCCTGAGCCTTTGAAACATTACGCACAGCTTACCTGTAGTACATTTCACTCTACAGAAAGCACAACATTGTCTTTTCTATTTTCTGTAAAGAAATAGGACATATTTCCAACAGTCATTATGAGACCAAAAGTATTTCCCCAGAAATTGACTCCATCATTGCTTCAAAAGAGTTTGTGGAACACCTATAATGTGTTTTAAATTTGTATATTTTGTTAAAAATGAAATAATCCTGCTTGTTATTTGACAACCAGAGACAAACACAATATAAATTAATTTTAGGTAAATCAGAGTCTACAAAATGTAGATTTGTATGTTTTTTGTGTGCCTTTTGCAAATTCATAATAGCACGTTGCAGTGGAAATATATAGCAAAGTATGTAAAATCACATGTTTATACATATTTTAGAGATTTAGAGCACTCCGGGTCAGAGTGGATATTATGATTCATCAAAGAATTGTTCATTTGATCATTGCATTATTCATCATTGAATGTTTAACTTTTTTGCTCTTGCTTCATCATGTGGATTGTCATTTCTTCACACAAAGGATAATTTTTTTCAGAAAGGACTTTAAAAAGAGGGAATCAAAATAAAGTTTTGTGGTTGTTTTGAACAGATTATATTCTGGACCTTCCTTGAAAGTTACATTTAACCTTGCATTTGCACTGTCATACATTGAAAAATCAGAAAATAATTTTGTCAGATACCAACAAATGCCAAACCTTGACTGCATGTTATCTTCACCAGTAAACATTACAGCTAGAATTCATGATCATTATGAAATGTCTCTTCACTTTATCGTAATTTTCCTTTTTGAATGCTTTTATTTGCCTTTAAACATTGTTAATTGTTGCTTTATCGATTGTTTTGTGTCACCATATAGATTTTTTTGTTCACATGAAGGACAATTGTCGTAATAGAAATGTTTTTTAAAAGGGTGGATGTGGATCATAATGAAGAAGATATCAGGGAAAACAGTTTGATCACAAATGCTGTTGAAAACATATCCCATTGCTATACAGAATGAAACAACAATTATTAAAGTGCCCTCCTCAATAGGAAAATGTACTGTGTTCTCCGTCATATTTGCAATAAAATATTAGTCACAACCTTAAGCTAGGTATTACTAGTAGTTAGGAATGTGAACTCTTTCAGAAATGACAACAAATAGCAGGGAGGGCCAGGCCTATTTGAGTTTCAACAATGGCATTTAGAACAAAAATTCAGAGGATCGCAAAGTTTAACATGTTTGTGTACATGCCCTTTCCCGGCCCAACATCTTTCATTGTCATTTTTAAGGGTCTGCATGGGAGGTCCCGATCACGCTTAGCACGCTAACCTTTGTAAGGCAGTGACCACGATTCATACTTGACATTAACAGAGTTGTTCAACTTTAAATTATGCAAATAGCAAGGTGCGAAATTCTGCAGAGCAACGACCCCATATTACGCTTCACTTAATTGTACAGGCTGGGTGTTTTATTATACACATTACGTTTAATGGTGAATAGAACGACCCGGCGTCCTGTTGTGCAAAACTAAAACGGCTTATTACGCATCGCGGCATGCAGACCCAATTTTTGAAAGAGTTCATAAATTAAAGTAGACTCACAGTTAAGTCCGATGTTCTCTTGTCTCGTGGATAGGTGACAGGTCCCTCAGAAACACAGGCGGGTCCTCCAAGAATATGGACAGGAACACAGGATAGCTGCCAAGTCCCACAATGTCAAGCCTAAGGTGTAAAGAAAGATCACAGGCTAAATATATTAAACTACTCACAGAGCATCATACATTGCAATAGTCACATCATTTGCTAAAGTTCTAAAAACCTGATTTGGGTTGGGGTTTGAGTTGAGCTTAATGCTTTTTAATAGAACATTCAAGAAAAGGTACACATAGAATATCATGACCATAGAAAATCACATATAATACATATCACATAAAATATTATACATGTACATCAAAACAATCAATATGAAAAGTTAAAACATGTTGACAGAAGAAACATCATACTATCATACTATATTCATAGCCAATGGCAAATTGAATCAGACATGAAATACCTCATTTCAGAACGGTTACCATTACAATACATGAAATGCATTTCAAACATCAGTCAAACAACATTTAAGCACAGCTCATATTGATTAAGGTAGTAAAAGGTGAATAAACTTTGAAAAATGCGGCGCTTTTTCAAAGGCCTTGTTCATATGAAACCACCCGAACCGCGATTCGGGTAACTCGCATTCCTCACATCTGGTCCACGTGCCACACATTCCCTTCAATTCAAACAGTGCCCGATCACGATTCTCTGAAACTGCATTCATTGTTGTTTGATACACGCAACGTAGCGTGTTATTAATGTCGGAGGTCAACAACCTGCTTGCTGATGCCCCCCTCCCAGCGTATCTCTGCCGAATGCCGACGTGGTCCCGCCAGAGGTGGTGAAGCTCGTCCTAGAACGGACACATTATTTGACCATTACTGCTCTTTAAGTTGATGTCACGTAAAATTTGGTATTGCATATAAATAAAGAAATATCACCCCGTAATCCATGACCAGGTGAAGTCACATTGAAATCACATTACGCTCAGACGCAAATCGTGATGCGGGAAAACCGATTCGAAACCACCTCTAGAAGTGGTTTGGGATCGAGGCGCTTTCAATCTGATTTGGCGCGTTCAGATAGGGCCACTTGAAATCGGCTTCGGGGAAACCACATGTAAAGCGCCTTCACTGACTTCATATGAACAGGGCCTAAGTGCGGGCTTAAACCCTACTCTCCAAGCAGAGGTTTGGGTTTGGGGTTATTTTTAGCGTGTTTTTAGGCTTTTTTTATCGGGGTTTCTCTTTTGCACTGGATGTTTTCCCACCCAACCCAACGTTGGGTTGGGTTGGGTGACCTCTGCTCGGAGAGTACTTAAACCCCCTCTACCCCGGTCGCCACAAATACTTCACACAATTCTGTGTTTTAGCTTCACTTCATAACAATGCGTTCGGTTTATATAGCAACGACAATATAAAGGACAATGTTAAGTGCGACTCACCACCTAAAACGGACGTAACGAGTCTTCCAAGACGAATTTTACCGGAGCTCTCTCCCTTTCATGTGTACTGACCGACTCTTCCTGAAGCGTGGTCTTTGCACCTGACAAGAGATCACCAGAATTTGCATATTGTCAATTACGTAATTATATCAGATTAGCTTAGACACAGGTGTGATCTCATTTGTTAATGAATCATCATAATTTGCATTTCTTTACCAAGCTTTATGACGTAATAGACCAACACCATTATCATTATACCATTATTTGCCTTACAAATATATCATTCGACCTCAAAGATATTCCTTTAATATTTTATTTCAATAGATGACAGCATTACAGTTGGTTATAACAGGTTTTAACACAATACACCTTTACTTTACACAGTCCTGAATTGCAATTTGCTGTTATGCTTTTAACAAAATATTGTCTCGAGTGTTTCTCAGTTTGATATGCCTTACAATATTTAATAATGCAAACATTACATTTTGGATCAATCAGCTATTCGGTAAATTTTTGTGTTTCTTCGCAATCTGTGTAGCTAACGCATTTCTTGGCGCCCTCCCCTTCCATTAATTTCTTTCAGAAAGCTACAATCTTTCCTTGTTATTGTGTATGAATGAATGAATGAATGAATGAACTTTATTGCTCGACAATCGTACATGGTACAATGTGTGGCAGTAACACAACAATACTACAAAACTAAACTATCTTATTACATTTCTTACTACAAACTACTATCTATACAGTATATGAGTCACAATATGTTTATGAATTGATGATTTGGTCTCGCTTATGAAATAAGGTGTACAGAAATTGACCTACGTAAGCAGATATGGTAGTAGGACATGACAATAATTCATAGAATGTATCGTACTGTGTACTAGATTGGGTGAACTTTGTCTTAGTGGTAATAGTCTGTAACAATGAATCTCTTTCTTTTCTATAGGTGTGACATGTCATAACAAAGTGAAATTCATCTTCAATATTCTCATTACATGTGGGACACAGTCTCTGAGTGGCTGGTGTGTTGTGGTGTCGACCTTTTTCGATGTATGAAACGCCGATTTCAGGACCCGAATGCTAGCTCAGGTAGCATACATTTGTACTTGTCCAGAAATCGGCGTTTCATATGCGGTTTCATACGCTTATACGAGGGGTGTTCAAAAAGTTCTCGGCCTCACCTAGAAAACGTTAGGGCAGTAAAATTTTTCTTACACTATTTTTTAATATAGTCCTCTCTAACTGCAATGCACTTGGTCCAGTGATGTTCCAGCTTTATTTTCCCCTTGTGGAAGAAGGTTGCATCTGGACCCCCCAGATTGGCCTATACCGCATAGATGACGTCATCATTACCATCAAAACGTTGACCACATAAGTGGAACTTGAGTTTAGGAAACAGGTAGAAGTCCAAGGGTGCTAGTTCAGGTGAATTGGAAGGGTGGGGTTAGACTTCAAAGCCAAATTCGTTTGCTGCTGCCACTGAACCCTGTGCTGTGAGGACAGGTGCATTTTCATCACGACAGCTCGGTGCTTTCCTCTCCTTTTCTCTTTGACTGTTGTACTCAACTGTCGCAATTCTGTTGAATAGTACTCCCCATTGATGCTTTAACCCCTTCGCATGTAGTCAATTATGATTACTTCCTTACTGTCCCAGAAAGCAGAGGCAAAAACCCTGTCAACGGACGAAACTCGCTAAAACTTCTTGGGGGCCGGGAAAAATTCTTCATCCATTGTTTGCTCTGCTGTTTTTATTCGGGCTGAAAGTGGCGAACCCAGCTCTTCTTGGGTTACAAATGTTTTGAGGAAATTGCATGGATTGGACTGAATTCGTTCCTTGAAATGTCCAGCCTGTTTAACTTCTGATGTTCAAAAAACATTAGAGGCACCCACCATGCAGACAGTTTTTCATCCCCAGGATGTTCGACAAAACATTGTGAACTGAGTCATAACACAGGCCAAATCTGTCATTCACTACCATGTGATGGATGGCCTCAACTGGATTGTCCGTGGTGCTGATTTGTGGCATCCTGACATATGTTCATCTTTTGTGCTCTCCTTGCCGCGCTTGTAGCTAGCAACCCATTTCTTTATAGTTGAATAAGAAGGGGAGTCATCACCGAGTGTCTTGACCATGTGTTTATGGATGTCCTTAGGAGACATCCTTTTTTACCGATACACTTGATCAGAGCTCACGCGTCTGTTGCGGCCATTTTGTGATTTTCCCTCACCGGCCCCATTTTCATGGGGCGTCACGTGCTTATTAATGAATATAAAATTTGAATTTTTGTGTGCAGTGATGTAAGACGTCATAGTATACAGCTATATCAAAGAATAGGAGTTTGACCTTTATTTTCTAGGTGAGGCCGAGAACTTTTTGAACACCCCTCGTATATTACATTTGCGTACTTAGATCTTTGAGTGTTCATTTCTCTTTATCGACGATTGTTAAACTGAAAATCCAATTCTTCCAATATCATAGTATCAACGATAAGATCACAAAGTTACAAAGTATTGCCGAATATAACCGAAACGTCCGCAATTTGTGACTAAAAGGACGCTTCTGGCGTCAAAAGTTATGCAATAAAATGGCCATTTGACAGTTCTTAGCTGAGCCCTAATTCGATTAAAAGGCGGGCCAATCAAATCAGCGGATATCGTCTGCTATCGAGGCTAAAAAATATACATACATTAAGTCCAGGTGCCGCATACGTCATGCGAGGTAGTTACGTAATCCTCCAGGTGAATCATGTAGATACATGTATGCATGGTTAAATGTAGGCAGGATTGGGTGTAAATCTTAGCGTTTAAAGTAAAAAAACGCGAACAATTATTATAGAACTAGTTGTTGCAATACTTTCTATATGATCCTTATACACGTCTATGTGTTTTCTGAACGCTTAGAACTGATAACAAGAACAAAATCAAGGAAAATATGTTCAGTAACGAAAAATGAAACAAACATCAATAAAACGCATAAACGCATCAACTTTTCGTTCCAGTTTTTTCACCAAACTCTTTATAGAAGTGTAATAATTCATACCTGAGGTGTCCAGAAGTTAATTGGATGCTGTGACACAGGCGCCATAATGCCAATTCATCACACGTGTCAATGAGGGCCTCTAGCAGTTCATGGAATTATTGCAGGTACTTGAGGAGATTTTTACATGCAATAATTTCACCGACTGCTAGAAGTCGCTTTTAATACATGGCGCAGAGGGTCATTAGCCTATGTATCCTTGATGCTGATTGGTTATCATCACGGTAACGTTTTGAGTCATTGAGCCTGATTAGCTAATACAATTCATCGTTGATGACGTGTCACTTTACGACCAAATATGGGCAACCGACTCGAAACCATAAAGCCGCTTTACGTAAACAACTGAAGTTACGGAGGATTTTCGGACGAACGGGACTATTGTGGGCAATTTTGTTCCCCCAGATAAGCTACTGAGTTGTAAGAATTGCCTTCACAGAGAAAAGGAGCCGATTTATGAGGTTAGGAGAGGTGAAAATGCTCGGCAACGGCGTAATATTACTGCCAACAGAGGGGGGGGGCAATATGTGGGGATAGCTTTCAGCACCAAGGACAGGGATAGCTTCAGTTTAAACCTGGTCTTTTCTTCATGACAATAAACTGAATATTATCACACTGACGAAGAATGTACGAAGGAAATCAATTTGTGAATTTTTCGGTGTCATTCTCAATATCATATCGATGGAAATAGAGTCTCTGCCAGGCGTATAACTATGGCAATCCCCAAGCTGTTACGATCTTGCCTTTCCTTTTTTGCTTTAACCATCCTAAGATAGATTCACAGCACAAAATCCATAGGTACACCTTAAATTGTATAAGTACACCCAAATCATGCATTAAGTTCCGTTTCATCTCTAGATCCCTTCACGCATTCTTTAAAATGTGCTTTAAACATAGGATTTCATGCAGTGATTGTACTCTAGAAACAATAGCATGCTCCTACCAAATTCTAGTGCTAATAATCGACACCACAATCCCCTCCACCAGATAAACTTTAACCAAATGTCGTGTACACGCCCTGATAGTCACGCGATGTGAACAAGTCTGACTTCAAGGGATAAAAAGCGCAACTAGCGGTTATTACAGAATTACAAGCTTGTGTGGTTGTACACGCATCAAATTATCCTATGGCATCAGACGTGCGTAGACGAACTTTGCCCCTACGAGTCATCCAACAAAGAAGATGGTGCCTAGCAGGTTAAAAAACACACACTTTGTTTGATGGTACTGGTATGCCTCACCTCATGTAACAGACTTATTGCTTACTCGCACACACTTACAAATGTACCTTAAGCTTGTAATCCAACTTCTATCTGGATATGGTCTATTATCACATGGATACATCAACGACTATTTTTGCCGGTGGAGAGGGGTCAGCCACCAGGGTAAATTCCTAACTGGACAAAGTCGTGAACCATTTCATTTGCTGTTTTTATTTGAGCACGATTGAAAAGGAGAATATATGAATTCGAAAAAGGAGTAAGCCTAGAAAGGTTGGCGATGAAGCCACAGTAACAAATTATCTGAATAACTCAAGCGTGTGAAACAGATAACATTTGAAGATACGCACGCTTAATTTCACGAGATAATTTGTTATCGATGTCAAACTTCTACACTTACCGTCGACAAAAAAGAAACACTCTCACAATCCTATTTCATATTTCAAACCGTGAACCTCATTGCTATTTCATACCACCTTCTATCTCATAGAAATTTGAGTCAGCTTTGAAAACTCAAGAAAGAATCTGTAACCAGTCGTAGATACGATGATCCTGACCTGACACTGACAGCCCTGACACCTGAGTGCCTGGGGGTCTCGGCTAATCTCGTCGAAGTCAACATATCAAGCTTAGAAGGACCATTCTGACTGAATACGCAAAACTGTCTGAAATTCTAATTGCTATCGTACCCACTGTAAGAAAGCACAGGCATCAGCACAAAGCTTCAAGAAGAAAATTGGTGCCTATCAGACAGACGGTGGCGATACTTAAACTTCACCAGGAGACTGTTGTGGAGGCTACCCTTAATTATCTTGGCTTCGTGATAGAGCAAAGTGCGTCAATACTTGTCGCGACGTCGGCAGTCGACTCATTTCTGCTGAACACCCAGTCTGAGCAGAGACGGGCCGGGAGGACATTCGGTAGAATTGTCACAATGAGGTAAGTACGGATGAGTTCTTATTAGAATGCCGTTACAGACTTCAGTTTTACACCGCTGTTTCAAAACAGTCAGTTGTGAATAAGTTGTAAGGAGGGCTATTTGGCCAGTTAGAACCACGGATAGTGGCGAAAAAAGTGGGCGGTGAGCTCGGACAGGCAACCGGCGCGCACTGCCGCGATCTGAGACGACGAAATAGCTGCTTCGAGAAGATAGGTTATTTTTCTTGCTCCTGTCATGAAGCTGGTATCCTCATATAATACATGGTTTACACCATTTCTTTTCGCATGAACGCATAAACGTCGCACTTGTATCAGTTATCGCCTTGTTATCAAGCATTAGCAGTGTGCAGAGCACGTTTTAAAAACATAGAAGCACGAATTCCATGTTCATTCTTTTGAGGTTTCGCAATTCCGATATTCCTGTCCGTCAATATCTATCGATGCAACAATGTCTCCTGAGACACTTGGCAGTCTTTCGATCACCGGTACCGCTTTCTGCATGATTCCAAACTACAGAATCTACAAAGTACGATGCATATGAACGACCCTTTAATTCAACCCACAATGAAAGGACTACCCGTTACATTTTTCAGATGTCGATGGTATAGTCAAGCCTTAAATTGCTTTCTATGTGCCTTTCGGATCCTTACTGGAATTATTTCAAGAGCATTTCTACACCTTGTATCTACAGTACTTAAAGATGTAGTTTTGTGCAGTTGGAGATTTATGTTAAATTGAAACCTCGCTCCGCAGGAGTTTTCGTCATTCTGATATTACTGACCGATATTACTGGTGGATATGGATGAAAATCCGAAAATACGCAGTACAATAAGAACCAAAAACGTCAGCGGAATGCCTTTGGCCAGGTCAAATGCTCGGCTACATTGCAACGACAGAACAGTAACATAAATGTGTCAGATGCAACACACAACATAGGTGACACAGAAAGGACTCAGTCTATCACTATTAGGACTGGTGTCCTACAGAATGTTACAGAGATGAACCAAAAAGGTGACTTGGCACTTATCAACATTCCTCACACGCTTTTCACGATTCCATTTGCTGTTCTTGTTTGGTTTGATAAAAGAGTGAGCACGATTGTATGAAAAAGAGGTGAGCCTAGAAAGTTTGGCGATCAAAACACAATAACAAATTATCTGAATAACTCAAGCGTGTGAAACTGACAAAATTTGAAAATACGCACGCTTAATTTCGTGAGATAATTTGTTATTGTCGTGAGAATGACGCAAGTCCAAATAACCTACGTGGAACATTCTTCCCCTTGACGTGACCAAAAAAAAAAAGAAACGCAGTCGTAATACTATTTGATATTTCAAACCTCATCGCTATTTCATACCACGATCTATCCCAGAGAAATTTGAGTTAGCCTTGAAAAATTAAGAACGGATCTGTGACCAGCCGTAGATATGATGACCTAGACACTGACAGGCCTGAGGGCCTGCCTATGGCTAGTCTATGGCTAATTCAGATTGCTGACCTACTCACTGTACGAATTGACTGAAATTGTCTTAAAGAGTTGTCACGATACCGTGAGTACAGGTATCAGACGAGTAGTGACTAAAATGTCGTTACAGGTGTTTGTTACAAAAGTTGTGCCGGATACGAAATATCTGATCGTTTGAGGTTCTGTCATTCGGGTGTTACTGTCCGTTATGCGGCCGCGGGTGCATCCTTTAGATCTGTCCAGACCAAACTTTCTCCGTTGAAAGTCTCTCAATCAACTCTTTCTGATTCCAACGTAAATCATCTAAACATTAGTGATCCATCTTTCAACTGAAAATCAAAGGACTACTTGCTACTTTTTCCAGACCGTATAGTTAAACCTTCAAGATGCATTCCGTCTGCTTTTCATGGGTCCTTATTATAGCACATCACTCCTATGTGTACTTGGCTTCTACTTGAGTGTAGATAGAAGTGAGAAAGTGCATTATGAAAGCACCCCCTCCCTCAAAAAAACTCGCGCCAGTCGTACAGCCTGCTAGTAGATTTAATTTGCTTTGTTCACCTTTGTGGCCGGCCACGCCTCCATGATAATTGTTACTACGTGACAAACGGCACGTACGTATGATAAATGTAAAATCAGCACTGCAGATATAGGGTAGAATGGCAGAGGGAGCATTTGAACATAATATCGTCATTGGTGCATTCGCCAGCTGCTTGCTTCATTGTCGAGCGAATCTTGTCCGACTGGTCTGGGCCAAGACGAGTTTTTCCTCAGGCTACCTGCTTTATCTACCTTTGTTTCAGGGTCATCGTCGGCCTCCTGCTTTGTCTACCACCTGTACTCTATGTGGCTCTTGTTGGCGGAGGGAGAGTAAGAAGTGCGTATTGGAGCTTTTTTAAATGTTTGAATACAAATTACTCTGGGTATCAGTTGATAAAAATGTGGCAACACTGTGACGAGTTTGCTTTATGAACAATACTCACTGGTGTAACGCAGAAACGTCTTTTTACAGATGTGTTTTTACTTTTGTGTATTCTTTGTCTTATACATTTGTGTGTCTTCTGTACAGAAAGGTGCAAGCCTTTGGTGTTTCCAGACACGATAAGGGATTGCGACAAGGAGCCAAATGCAGAAGGGCGGTACCCCAGTGGAACCGTCTGCAACTTTGAATGCAGGTTGGGATGTGTAAAGGACACAGGGGGCACAGAGAGGGTGTGCAAGGTCAAGGGCAGGTCAAAATGGTGGACTGGAGGACGCGGACTGAAGTGTCGTTGTGAGTGGCAAACTTCCAAATGTAGCCAGATCAAGAATAGTTTTAGACAATGACACAATTCATCTTCCAGCTATTTTACATCATTACACATGTTCATAATGCTTTCATGGTCATGATACACATTTGTGTACAGCTTAATGCAAATATTCTTAATGAAATCAACTTCCATCCCGACACACCATTTTAACATGTCTTCACCTAAATTCCTAAATACACGCTTATAAGTGGGGTTGCTAAAGGAAGAATTTCAACAAAATGCCTGCTTACAAGGTACCTTTATTGAAGGTCAGTTTGAGTACCTTCATAATTAATAGCGATCTATATGATTCACTATTGATTATAAACAAAAGTGTTCCATATACCCAGGCCGCCCATGTGACGGTGCACCCAGCCACCCTGAAGGTTACACCAGTGATTGCGGTGCAGCCACCTACCAAGCCGGCCACACATGTGTCTTCACCTGCCCGGCCGGGAATGTCAAGGTGTCCGGTGACGAGAGGAAAGTCTGCGTGAACAGCCACTGGAGGGGAGAAGACCTAGTGTGTGAAGGTGTTGTGTTTTCACCTTTGTTAATGTCTAATGATAATTAGAAAGGACAGAAGTGTGAAACGAACAACTTGATATTGTATTCATAAAAAGTTCCACGGCCCATACATTCATCAACTACAGTATCAGTATATTGATGACCTAACTTGTATGATGTAACTAGTTGATATCATGATGATAGTCACCTCCACTAAAGGTGCACATGACAAAATTTAAAATTCCCATGATTTACCCTCGAGATATTGCTGCATTTTCTCAATAATCATGCGATGATTAGAGTCCAGGTTAGCCACATGTTTCCATTTATCGCCAAAATTACATATATTTCAAATATTCTGTGTTATTTACAGGTAACAAGTATTGGCATGGTGGTGTCAGATAGCCTGGATGCCAGACCCATAGCACACTGGCCCAAAGTCACGCAGTAAGCAGGATAACTGGATAACTTCGGGCCAGTGAGCTATGGGTCTGGCATTCAGGCTATGTATCAAATGATTTAAAAAATTTTGAAGAACTCTCCGCATGTTGTTTCAGAGATAAATGAATGTAGCTCCGATCCGTGTGCAAACGGCGGGATTTGCAATGACGGGGTTGACAGCTACACCTGTACTTGTGCCCCTGGCTACGAGGGAGATCACTGTGAAACTGGTAAGTTTTCCATTCTAGTTTTTTTACACCTGAAATTATTGTTGGCGCTAACTACTTAACTAACCGTGTTGCTTTTGAACTACAACATCCCTTATCTTGAAAGTTCATCTGTGTTGGTAGAAGTCATTATGCAGCAAGTTTAAACTGTAATTTCCAACACAAGAAATTGGACTCACCCAAATTTTCGACTTTACAACTCCAGTCTTTGTCAAGGGAATAGCATACAATATCCCTTATATATGCGATGGCAAGCACCTATAAAAGAACCAAAACAACAAGGCCACAACCTTTTTTTTTTCAATGAGTAAAAGAGCTTTTCAATGACGTTATTCAGACAACACAGGAAATTTGTAACTTTTTGTGTGTTTGGCAAGTAAAAAAAAAATTGGTTCCAGAAGGAATTGAAAGGAATACATGTATTGTACGTTTGTGCACTTATAAACTATGTATGAGTCATGGAGAGAAAGCAGAAGTAAAGTTACAGTAATATCGTACAACTATACACACAAATGTGAACTACGTATACTATGTACAGGTTCAACTTCTTCTCGCTTTCTAAAACAGTTGTACATGTAGATGTATGAACGTTTGTAGCTTATCGTACATGGTGTCAATATATAGGTCCAAACTATAAAGGTCTTAAATGACCTTTCGGGGCATTTTACTTTCAAAATATTTAATATCATTGGAAGTGCTTTAAAGGCACCTACTGCAATTTCAGGATGTCCTTTGTGGTTCCCACTTTCTCCAGGAAGTTGAAGGGCAAATCTTGCCAGATAGCCCTCTAGGACGTTCTCTGGAGCGCTTTCACGTAGGGTCAGGTTCATAAATGACTTAGTTTATTATCACTTCCTGGGTGGGTTCTGCTCTAGAAGCGTGTCCTAGGAAGTTCAGCTGGCATTTGACTATCATGCGGCTGCCCGGAGGCTGGTTGGTTCTGCGTCGCAGTTCTTCGTTGGAGATGTTCGAATTGATGTATAAAATTATGCCAAAAATGTGCTATGAAATGGCAATAAATGTCAATATCAGGCAGAATATTTGCTTTCTTGTTTTGCTGCCATGAAATTGCACTGGATGTTTCTAATATATCTGTTCAGATACAGACGAATGTAGCTCCGATCCGTGTGAAAACGGCGGGATTTGCAATGACGGGGTTGACAGCTACACCTGTACTTGTGCCCCTGGCTACGAGGGAGATCACTGTGAAACTGGTAAGTTTTCAGATTATAGTTGTGATATACCGTACAGCTGTAATTGTCGACTGCGTTATTTAGGGTGAAGCAAATTTTCGGCCCTGGCCTGTTATATACTTTTGAACTACAAAATTGATTAACAAATGCATGTGCACCGTTAAAGGTGAATATTGCGGGATTATAACTTTTCTTCAGTGCTATCAAGGAAGCACAGCAAGTTATCGGTCACTACCTTGCGCAAGTAAGGAATTCTTTGGTATATTTCTACCAGCTAGAACGTTTTGCCATAAAAGTTGCAGCTGCTTAAACAAATCATAGGACCTTTCGAAGCATTTGACGAGCAAAATGATGGCCATCATTGGAGGCGTTTTTAACAGAACTTCTTGTATATCTGTTCGAATAGCTACAGACGAATGTAGCTCCGATCCGTGTGCAAACGGCGGGATTTGCAATGACGGGGTTGACAGCTACACCTGTACTTGTGCCCCTGGCTACGAGGGAGATCACTGTGAAACTGGTAAGTTTTCCATTCTATTTGTCTTACACCTGAAATTATTGTTCTCGCTAACTACTTAACTAGCCATGTTACTTTTGAACTACAATATCCCTTATATATGCAATGGCAAGCGCCTATAACAGGACCAAAACCCTTTTTGCGACGATTATCAGAGCTTTTTGGCGGCGTTATTCAGAAAACGCAGCTGTTTGGAACCATTTTTCTCTTTTGAAAGTAACAAAATCGTTGGTATCAGATGATCTTGTACAGCTGCTTGAATGAAATCATCTGATATTGCGGAGCATTTGATGTGCAAAAGCGATAGCTATCATTGGAGGCGTTTTTAACAAAACTTCTTGTATATCTGTTCAGATACAGACGAATGTAGCTCCGATCCGTGTGCAAACGGCGGGACTTGCAATGACGGGGTTGACAGCTACACCTGTACTTGTGCCCCTGGCTACGAGGGAGATCACTGTGAAACTGGTAAGTTTTCCATTCTAGTGGTCTTATTGTACACCTTACCATTTTCATGATTTAGATATCTATAGGGTGAAAAATAGTTTTCAACCATAGCATGAAAGTTCATCTGTGTTGGTACAAGTGATTATGAAATAAAGACTAAGCTTTAACGTCCAACACTTAGAGTCTAAGTGTTGGAAGTTAAAGTTTAGTCTTTATTTCATAGTTTTCAACCATGCTTCATTTAAAGTACAAAATTCCTCGCGTATGCAATGGCTAGATATAACAGGACCAAAACGCAGGAGGTTTGCAACTTTTTTGTTTTTGGCAAGTAAAGAATTCTTTGGTTCCAGGAGATATTGAAAGAAAGACATGTACATGTATTATATAACTTTTTGCACTTACAACTTAAGTACGAGTCAAATAAAGTTACAGTATTATGTCAGTAGAACTATACAGATAAATGTAAACTACGTATACTAGGTACAAGTTCAACTTCTCGTTTCTGAAAACAATTGTAGATGTATGAACATTTGTAACTTATTATGGTGACTTATTGTAACTTATTACATGGTGTCTACATATAGTTCCAAATTATAAAGATCTTAAATGAAATCATCAGATCTTTCGGGGCATTTTACTGTTATAATGTTGAGTATCATTGGAAGGCAACAAATGCATGTACATAAAACAGGAGCACAGCACCGTTAAAGGTGAATATTGCGGTATCATTAAGTTTTGTCAGTGCTATCAAGGAAGCACAGCAAGTTATCGGCCACTACTCTCGCGCAAGTATTTCTACCAGAACATTTTGTGAGCCACGAAAGCTGCAGCTGCTTAAATGAAATCATAGGACCTTGCGGAGCATTTGACGTGCAAAATGATGGCTATCATTGGAGGCTTGATAAATCACATTTATCCTGGATGAAAAGTACCTTATAAGCAGGCATTTTTTGTTGAAATACTTCCTTTAGCAATCCCGCTAAACGCGGTGTATTTAGGTGTAGACCTGTTAAATCACTGTTGCATGGCTCAACTCCTTTGAGGAGAAAAACAAAGACAACGAATGTTCTTATTTGAAATAGTTTCTATCACTTACAAATATTTCTATGCGGTACTTGTTACCATTGTGAATTGGAAATAGCATATAATTGCCTCACATTACGTCATTGATCCGGACACCGTCATTATTTGGACGTTTTGATTCCTGTGCTATTTTCTTGTCAATAGGTGGACCAACAAGTGGGCCAACAAGTGGGCCAACAAGCGGCTATGGTGGCAGTGGCGGGTCAACTGGTAGGAACATGGCCATACTCGATGCTCAGAAATCGGTAGCTTTCAAGTCCCTAGAGAACAAATTTGCTGTCAATTGGTAGGCACACAGCCACGCTGAAAACAATGTCGTCTCTAACGTAGGTAATACGAGGAGTAAGGTTAGGCTCGTCTTCCTAAAAATTCTGAAATAATTTCCGTGACGTGCCAAAAAAAAACAGTAACTCAACCAACTGGATATGATTTGGGAAACGGTCAGACGTTTCTGGTAGCATCCACTACCTTTCGTCACTGACTGCAGCTTTTGTGTCACCTTTTGTGTGTACGCTTGTCTCATACTGAACCCGGGGATCATACTTTTTTTCATCTAGTAGGTACTCTCGCGTACTCGGCGTTTGGAAATAAGTCGCTTTCATGTCGCTCAAGAACAAGTTGTCTTTGTCATGTGGACAGCCACTTTGGAAACTTTACTGTACATACATCAGCCTCCAGATACTCACATCTTTGTCTTCCTACGTCCTATCAACATACCAAATATAATAACGATCCATAAATAGATTCTGAAGTTATGATGACTACAAATATGCGGAAACACACACACACACACACACAGCTTTTTTTTATTTTACAAACACAGACAGGTCGTCATTTCATGTTCATGCCCCCTTTTGACGGGTATAATACATACTGCCTTACAGATGCCCCGTGTCTGAACGATTGTGGTGGAGTTTGTCAAAGCACCTCGATTCATTGCCCTGTTCCTTATGTGGCCGGCAAATGTGGAGGGCCAACCGACCGACAATGCTGCATAGCCAATGGTAAAACAATTCCATTCAGCATAAGTTCTATCTCCGTTTTAATAATAATAATATGTAATACTAGCCTGTACTAGCCTGCAGCTGGTTGATGTTCATCAAAATTGGTGAATTGTAAATATTTCTCTTTGATTATGCAAATAAGACATGCATTTGCATGAATCGAATGAGTTGATCATATCCTTCTGCCAATTTCTCACCCTTCTCTCCCGATCGCCTATAGACTTCTGGTCTGTTAGTCGTCAACCTCAGGGTCGGGTTCCCCCATGCTGCCCAGTCTTGTGTCAAGAGTTTCACTTCTCAAAGTCCCTTTGCTCTCTCTCGTCCAACAGATTGTAAAATGTTATTTTAGTTTTGCTACCCAGATAACCAAAGTTGTTCGTTTGTTTAAGAGTATGGCCTTTTATATATTAATTTTTCTCTTCTCCTTTCTTCTGTCCACTTTCATGTATTCCCTCCTGCCGTAGCGTAACTTTAGCCCGGCACTGGACAGCTCGTTGTACCATTGGCCCATTATTATTTGTAGCCTGGCCAAGCTGTCTCAAGCTATTTGTGCAATGCAATCTGCATATCCGAAATGTCCTGCTTTGAAGTCCTCTTTCTCTATCCCAGTGATAACATGGTTGAGGTAAGTGATGAATAGCAAGGGCGAGAGGACACTACCTTGTCGAACACCAGTGTTGATGGAGAAATAGCTTGTACTATCTACGACCGTGCTTTTCTGATCCTTATATGTACTCTTGAAGGCCCTGAGAAGTTAGCTGCCAGTCTCTGCTACACGTATGACTTTCCACGTCTTATCCATCGGAACGCGGCCGAAGGCTCTCTCTAGGTCTAGGAAACAGACAATGCAGTATTCCCAATTCTTTTCTAAGTTAAGCCAGTGACAGCCAATGAGAGTCATATTTTAGGGCTATTTTAGCATTTCCTAATAAATTATGCAAATGATGTCGTGCTATTCTTAAATAGCACGACATCATTAAAACCAGACACGAAACCATAACGTAAAACAACTTTCTGGCAAAGGTAAACTAGATAAAAATAGACAAGTTACTTTCGCGCCTTGTCTTGCTAAACATAAGTTGCCAGTTTATACTGCCTTACAGATGCCCCGTGTCTGAACGATTGTGGTGGAGTTTGTCAAAGCACCTCGATTCATTGCCCTGTTCCTTATGTGGCCGGCAAATGTGGAGGGCCAACCGGGCGACGATGCTGCATAGCCAATGGTAAAGCGTTTTTGCTAACAATTCCATTCAGCATAATTTCTTTTTATGTAATACTGACACTAAGATAAAAAGCATTTACTTTCACTTTAATTTGTCGACTTCAATAGTCTCTTATTGAACAAGAGGTCCACGGTATCATAACTTCGCTGGATGAACATTGGCGACAGACGAGTTGCAAATGTTTCTCGTTATTTACGCAAATATGACGCACATTTACATAAAATACATGAGCTGATCAGTGATCATATTCTGCAACCAATGTCATATATTAAGAAGGCTATTCTAGCATTTCCTTAGAAATCATGCAAATGAGGCCCTGGTTCAGATAAGTTAAGTTCAATGATGTTCACCTTCTTTTAACTCCGAAAGCATGAAATTCCTAGTATTCATCATTTTGAAATTATAACATTTTCTCATTAATTATGAAAATTAGGTCTTTATTAACATAATTAATTAAATGGGTCACAATTTTGAATTATTCTGGAACATAGCAGATTTGCCGAATTTCCTCATTAACGATGTAAAGTTTATGCTGATTGACGTAATTGTCTTCTACTCTTGTCAAAAATCATTTTTGCCACCTACATGCCAAAAATAACTATGATCCATCATCCTCCCACGAATATTAAAAAGAAACGGCCGTGCAGTTCCAGAGCAAGCTGTAAGGGGAGGTCCAAACTGTTACTTCTTTCCGATCACAAGCGCTACTAGTATCTGTCAGTCAAATTTCCTAACCCTCGCATGTCCAGATCACGAGATAAGTTTCGCTGCAGTGCCATAACAAGGTCACAGATTATGTGGCCGGCCAATCCCGCATCCCACATTCCCAGTCTGTACATGTGTGGCTGACAGGACAGTCCCAGCCATTTCGGTTATCATGACAAGGCTATTAGATACCATCATCCCTGGGGAGCTGAAGTGGGACTCCTGTGCTGTCTGGTCAGTAGAGGACTCGGGCCCCTTAGCCACAAGGTCGTTAACCTAGATAAAAGACATCAACTGCACCTCTAATATTTTTACACAAAAGGGCCAATTGCACTTCCCCACAAGCCATTTGGGAGTCCAAACTTACACCACTTTATCTATGACCCAAAGACTATCCACCATACAAAACTCCAAACAATAACTCTTCCCAAAATTGAACTGCTAACATACAAACCAACAGACACATAAGGTCCACTGCAGTAACGTGAGGAACCCCACGACACCCATTTTCAAACTTGATCTTGATCTCTGCAACAGTAACTGTCTACCAAGAAAATCATGAACATCCATTTACATATACTCAAGTTATTCTGCTAACAAGCGACAAACACAAAAGGTCCACTGCAGTAACGTTGGGACCCCCACGAAGTCCATATTTGCACTTAAACTTGGTCTGCCAAAAATCATGAACATCGTTCAATTTCTTCGAGTTATGCCGCTAAATCCACAGTCTCCCACACTAGATCACACTAAGGCAAACCGATTTTATACCCTTCTGTCGAAGGCAAAAAACATGTTGTCAGAGTCTCCTGTCGATGCAACAGATGAGTATGCACACAGGACATCATTTCCCGAGGTAGCCCTGTTTCACTCCGTTGCACACTTGAAAGGGCTCTGAGGCATCATCACCATCAATGAAAAAAAACAACTTTCTGGCAAAGGTAACATTACTAACAAGTAGATAAAAACAGAGTTTCGCGCCTTGTCTTGCTAAACATAAGTTGCCAGTTTATACTGCCTTACAGATGCCCCGTGTCTGAACGATTGTGGTGGAGTTTGTCAAAGCACCTCGATTCATTGCCCTGTTCCTTATGTGGCCGGCAAATGTGGAGGGCCAACCGGGCGACGGTGCTGCACAGCCAATGGTAAAGCGTTTTTGCTAACAATTCCATTCAGCATAATTTCTGTATTTCACGTAAAAGCGGGCATCGACCGACTAATAAAATCACCGACGATACCGAAAATTCGTGCGATGCTAAACGAAACATTGGGCGTACTAGTACTGCCGGAAATGTCGTTCAGAGCTCACAGACTCGCCGATCAATTTACGCGCAATGTGACGTTCGTATAATGAAAGACTGATACCGACAAGATATGATAGTGACGTTTTGAATTAATTAGAAAAGTCCTAATGGTTTCAAAGAAACTATTTGTAGAGACCTTTTGACAAGTAACATTCGAATCTGTGTACTTTATTCTCTATTAAAGATAAGCCATGTATAGACTGCGGAGGAGTCTGCCAGGACGACAGCCTTCCCTGCCCTCCACCACAGGACTACACGTATTTTAGCGGCAAATGTGGAGGACCACCGAACCGTAGATGCTGTGCCCCGGATGCTGGTAATTTTTGCAGAGCTAGTTTGTTCTTCTCAACAACAAATGTTCCTCATACCTCCGTTTAGAGCACTTGCAAATTTTGTTGTTTTATTTTGTCTTGTTCATTATGGAACTAAGGTTGTAGCTAATATAATCTGTTTTACTTTATTGTCTGCTCTACTCAAATTGAATTTGGCTCGAAGCCGGATATTAAAGCGATTTAATTCCATTAGATGCGGACAATTTTATCCTAGTGGGAAAAGGCAGGCAGAAAAAAAGGGACTAAGGCCGTGTTTAAGTTAAGTCACCCAAACCGCGATTCGGGTAATAAGTCACCCAAACCGCGATTCGGGTAACTCGCATTCCTCACATCTGGTCCACGTGCCACACACTCCTGTGAAATCGTGTCCGATCACAATTCGCTTGAGCTACATTTATTGTTGTTTGATGATAACACGCAAGGTGGCGTGTTATTAATATCAGAGGTCAACGACCTGCTTGCTGGTGCCCCCCTCCCAGCGTATCTCGGCCGAATGCCGACGTAGTCCCGCCAGAGGCGGTGAAGCTCGCCCTAGAACGGACACATTATTTGACCATTACTGTTCTTTAAGTTGCTGCCACGTAAAAGTTGGTATTGCATATAAATAAAGAAATATCACCCCGTAATCCATGACCAGGCAAAGTTACATTGAAATCACATTGCGTTCAGACGCAAATCGCGATGTGGGAAAACCGATTCGAAACCACCTCTAGAAGTGGCTTGGGATCGAGGCGCTTTCAATGTGATTTCGGAGCGTTCAGATGGAGCCACTTGAAACCGGATTCGGGGTAAACCACATGTAAAGTGCCTTGGGTGACTTCACGTAAATACGGCCTTAGTTAATATTTGATATTTTCTAATCTGCCACCTGCATTAGATATCTTCTAATCTGCGACCTGCCAAACATATATGTTACATACATTAAACACTACTCATCATCTAAAAAGTGTAGAACTTTCAGTCCATTTTGCATCTAATTTACAAAAGAACATTTGTATAAGCTACCTTAAAATCATAAAAATTCAGCGATCGTTCCTTTCTTGATTTATCATCTTTGTGAGATTTCAACAAATTTATACAAAATTGTCCTCGCTGTTTCAGAACAAAGTTTCTAGGTGGGGCCAACCGTACATGTCTTTTCCTCGCCCAGAATCCGCCACCAAAATATCGAAAGATTCAAAACCCTAGCATGCTCAAGATGAAAGATACACAAAAGTTTAAAAGCTCTTTAAGCACAAAGAGCAGCCGCCATGCGGTCCACATCTAACCTTTGCCGTCCCAAGACATAATAAATATCACCACAATCCATCCAGGCCTTGTTCAGTTATTCTGACTACAAATATGCGGAAACACTGACAAACGTTATGAACGTTACGATACAAACAGATACCTGAACTCTAGCATATCGTACTTGATTTGACCAGCATGGACTTTAATCAGCATTGTAAATATCGAGTTGTCGGTTGTAACTGTATTTCACACGTAATTTCAACTGGTTTGTATATAACTTATAATATCCATCTATACTACTAAACTGTGCCTATTGTTAAAAATGACAATATTTTCACCATTGTAACTGCATTTATCTAATTGCGATTATTGTTACACACTGCGAATACCAATAAAGCCATCTTGTATCTAAATAGACACGCAGACAGATGAAAATTAACACCTCCACAAAGGTTCAAACGTTGTTCGATGCAAAATTTCCTTAAACGGAATAAAATCATTCTGAAATTGTTAGGTTTTCCTTGGAAATGGATTTAACATCTCTTGTTATTGGATAAACTTAGTCATGGAATTGTAGTTTGTCATTCTGTTGACGTTTTGATTCCACTACTTTTTCATGCTTGCCAACAGGTGGGTCAACAGGTGGGTCAACAGGTGGGTCATCAGGTAATCCTCCAACAGGTAATCCTCCAACAGGTGATCCTCCAACAGTTACTCCAACACCTGATCCTGGTAGGTACTTATCCGTATTCGAAATTTGGAAATGAGTCACTTTTAACATCCTAGTGAATTGGCATTATAATGTATCTGAATCAAAGTGGAACCCTAATCAAGTCAATTTTATGTTATGTCTCAACCTTATTGAGTCAATGGGATCTATTGATCATGACATTACATTTCCACATTCTATAGACGCAGGAACGTTATGTTTAGGGAGCAGTTGTTGGTTTATGTCTAAGCAGGTTAATGATTATACTATTATCACTTCGTTGGAATTAGATTAAAATAGATATTTCATAGTGGTAAAACATTCGCAACCGTATGCAACGAAAAAGATTTTTCCTATATATCTAAAGCTCATCTTGTATAGGAGAGGAGCAGTGACTTACATAAGCACTAAAGCAGAAGTACAATTAGAAAGACCTAAATCTTTACCATATTCACCTATATATATATGGATGAATATAGTTGATTTAAATTTATAAAAGGCTTTATTTGAAAATATAGACCGACTAGCTTTCAGAAATAACCTTGCTGTCGATGCAATTTTACGAAAATCCATTACATCGTTTTAGCCACGATAGTCGCGACTTGCAATGTAAATCTATATTGGCAAACAGGCTTGAAACCTTGGGTTTCAAATCAATGATCAGCGTGTACACATAATACAATGGCGTTGTGTTTGTTCTGTTTCAGTAACATTTGATGAATGTGTTGACTGCATCTGTGAAGTAGAGTCAAACTGCGAGATGCCCGACCCACTGTGCCGCATGGATGGAGGCTCCCTCTCATGTGGCCCATTCCAAATCAAGCTTGCTTACTGGACGGACGCTACACTGAAGGGTGGAGAACTGATGGGTGGTGAGGCACACATCTTCTTGTGAATAAAGCGTAGTAGAAGTGCATAGAATATACTTGCCAAAATCCAGTGTTGTTGTTATTTTGCACAATGTGACAGCTTCTTGTGGCACCGACGAATAAAACCCGCAGAGAAGAGAAGTGCGGAGGATTGTATCCGGATTTTTGTTGACAAGATTTGCTGTTGGTAAGCTCACAGGATATGAAAATTGTAACTTATTCTGATGTTTCTATTTCTAAGACGTCTTTGTTTATTTTTTTAGATTGGCAAAGATGTGCTGCGTCTTTTGTGTGCAGTCGTGACGCTGTTGCTGGGTACATGGCCCGGTATGCCACTGAAGCCCGGCTTGGGCATGAGCCCACCTGCGAGGATTGGGCCCGCCTACACAATGGTGGTCCAAACGGGCACCTAAAGGATTCAACCCTGGATTACTGGGATAAGGTTCAGGATTGCCTTGGAACCTAGAGCAATCGTCTTTGTCAGCATACAATGTAGCTCAGCGATTACCTTATGCCGCTTTGTCAAAAAGTGGTCTATAAAATCATTTTTAATTTAGTGATTTTAGTGATAAAGTCATTTTAGTGGCGAAAAAGACGGTAGCATTAGGGTACAGATTTAAAACTTTGCAGCTCTAAGTACAGTGTATTGATGACAGACATGTAAGAAATTTTCCTTGCATTGAAATGCAAGAAACGTAAATCAACTCTATTAGCTTGCTGGATGATAGACAAGACGAAGAGGTGTACTTCTGTACTGTAGACGACAATATCTTAGACCAATAAGAATGAAAACTGAAACTCAGCACTAGCACAATTCAGCTGTTAAATATGAGTAACCCACATTTAAAGTTACATACATTGTGTCCTTGCTTTGCGGTAGAAGTCCATACGACGTCTAATGTCCTAATTGGCATTTTCCTTCCTGTTTCCAACAGCTCTAGAGTTGATGAACAATTATGATTAAGCTTAGTATGCTTGTTTTACCTGTCAGTGATCCTTTCTACTAAAACTGTGTAAACTAAGCTAAAAAAAGTTTTTTTTTAGATGAAGTAAAAAATAACAACTCAAAGTTGACTCTACCCAAGGGGATGATGGTTAGTGTCCACATGCACGCACAGTAATATAATTGTAACCTGCAGTAGACATAGATGTATGATCATATAATAGATATCACAGATTGATAGTTTATGTACCAACATGTACAAATGTATGTACTTGTATCTACATGTACTTCCCTCCAAGGAAGAACCGTCTTACTGTCCAGGAAATTTGCAACTTCATCACGTCCCTCCCAAAAATCTTTTAATAATGACATATTTATAACAATTTTTTTTCTAAAATGCATGAAAAGGCTTGCTTCGGACATTAAAACCATGTGGGACATACAAAAAACTGGAGCTGGAGACAGCCCTGAGACTATCATACTGTAATCAAGAATTGTAAAAGGAAGGGAGTTAGATGTACATTGTACAGTGACTCGAGAATGTTTAGTAGGGGTGTTTTTGATTTGGTTCTACGAACTTTTGCCTTCAGATAATCTGCTAATAGGGGGGTGCTGGGAAATGATGTTTGGGGCCTTATAATGTTGTATAATGTTGTTTTATTTCTTCTAGTCAAGCAATAAAGGTGCAACCTTGGTTCGCCACAAAATAGAGCTCTGCTTGTTCATTCATATTACTCAGTAAAAAAATTAAGTTACACACCAATCAATTATATATTGTCATGATATCAAAGTGTAAGTTCTAAATACCTGACTCGTGAAGAGACTAGCATTAAATTATATATATGTTCTTTTTTTACCAACCCGTGCCAGGTTACGTTTTACATTTTTTTCCGTTCCATTGTTCAGTTGTTGTTTCGATTCGTGTTTCCTGTTCTAAGGCCACACCAAGTAAATTTTATGCAAGAGGGCAAAAAAAAAAAGAAGGGCCCTAAAAAACAAGATGCCTAGATTAGAAATATACTAAGTGACGACAAATGTCAGGACACAATTTGAATGAGGTGACAGTGTAACAAGCAAGAAGTAACAAATGTATGCCTACCTGGCAAACAGGGTTTATTGTCTGGTATGCAGTAGTCTTCTCTGCCGGAATGGGCAGCGTTTCCTCCTCACCGCAGTTCCAGCACACCAAAGGCAGCATCGTCTTCATCACCCCTGACTTCAGTCTGGCTGAATAGTAGTACTGTGCTACTGGGGAAGTGCATGTCACTGCCCTACATGAAACAGGTGGAAAAAATATGGAACAATAGTGCTAAAATCTAACTCTTCAGAAAAAACTAATTTTTTTTCAACATAAAGGTTTAGCTTCTATAGTGTAGTACGTCTTTACTGTCCCCAAAGTGCCTTAAATCTAAAGGGTATGTTCTGCAACAATCCATATCAAATGTACCTCTGTCATTACTCACCTGTTTACAAAATAGATGTTAGAAAGACTAAACATCCCCCCCCCCCAAAATAGTACTGCAAAAAGAGCTTTGAGTTTGAATGTGTAGTTTGTTTATAGCTATAGATGCCAAAATACCTTAAAAATCCGACTGAAAATTAGCAATTTACGTGTGGAATTTTTTTTTCTAGGAACAGGCCAAAATCAATGTGCATGCGGACGTCATCCATAAAATGTACTTGGTGTGGCCTAATACAGATAACTGCTCCCCACCAAAATATTGCCTCAAAAGTCTTGCCTTAAAAATATTGCCTTAAAGCTATATCACTTGAGACTTTTTGAAAAAAAGCTCTTTTTACATGAACTTAGTCTTAGCAGATAATTGCCCCCCCCCCCAAATGAGCTTAAAACTTTGTGTGGCCTATATACATGATAACAAAACGGAACTAGGTATTTGTTCTCAAGTAATTGAAGACAAATAATGCTAAACAACAAAGTTCTCAAGTCTTTAAAAAGTTTTATTGTGTTTAAACAGTTGGTCTCATCGATATCATATACCCATAATTCTCCCCATCCCTGGTTCTACCTTTAATATCCTATCATAATCATAACACTAATATCCAGCAATGTGCAATTCTTCACCATCCGCCTCCGGTACTTATTTATTCTGATTTAGGCTACGCGACTCAAAAATTCCAAGTACAACAGCCTCTATCACTACGTTTAACATTTTGTTATCCAACCTATGACGACAATGCGAGGGCAAGAACATGACATGTCCACCAAGAATCCATGGCACAAAAGCATAGCCTAAATGTGAATAGATACAAACCCCAGGGAAATATAAAAAACAGTTGATACCGTCACTGCCAATATCATTGCAATTGGTTGAAATTATCAGCAGTACCTATAATTATCATTTTTTTTATTCGTACAATTAAAATGATTAATTCGATATGGAATCACCAAAAAGAAACTCAATAATTATCAAATTTACAATCTACTGTACACATAATGCAGCAATAAATTACATCCGAAATCAACAGCACAGTTCCCCAATGCAGCAGTGACTACGGGTGTGAGAAAGCGACCGCTGAGTGAGTTTGTATGCGAAGTATGCAATGTTTCATGTACACAGTTACTGTGACAATTTTTACTGTCGATGATCACCGATTTGTTCCTAGACAGATCCTACAACAGTTGAAAACCAATATGCCCAACCATGATTTATAAAATTAATGTTCCTGGTCTTTTAAAGGGAAATTTAAGACGCAAATTGATTTTTTACACATAAATCGCGAACCAAGCCCTATTTTTGCAACATTCCTGTACCTATAAGATGTTTATCAGCTAAAAATCTAACACTATCCATTTCCACTGTACCTGGAGAATTCTTAAGTACTTAGAAACTAACCTGAAACTGTACTTTTCCCACTGGACCAGTTGATGAGGTAGCTGTTATGTTATAAACTATGCCTAATGTTTTGCTAATGGACACTGGAGTAGATGTCTGTGTAAGTATGATGATATTGATATATTGTAACTTAGCAACTACTTTGCTAACATTTCATAGCTTCATATTCGTAAACAATGCATTCAACAAGCAACAACGGGCAATGAACAATACAAAATGAGTATGTGTAGTATACTTGCATAAGGAGTCTTAATTAGGTACAATTATTGGTTTTCTGTACAATATGAAAGCAAGAGCTTGACAGGCAATGATTGAATCCAAAATCTTCCCAAGAAATAGAGAAAAAACAAGTCTATCAACCTGTAGGTTTGTTCACTGGTCCTTGCTTTTTTCTGGATGACATACATTTTTGTGGCAACACAGAATTTTGGCTGTTGGCTGCATTTCACTCTAAAAACTACATGTCGATTGAACATGGCAACTAGAGATGACATGGCATAGATGGTTGTACACACTAGAAGCAGTATTGGTAAGAGCAAACAATTGCAAAATGGTTCAGTTTCGTGGAATCGTGGCCTTGCTCAGCTGGAGTTGTGAGGATATTTATTTGACTACCGATATAGTACAGATGTAGGGAGCTGTCTGACAATAGAAATCCACAGCTCCAACGTAGAGATGAAAAGAGGCAGTGACACTGTAAGTTAGAATTCTGATGAACATGACCTAATATAAAGACATGGTTCCACATTGCTGTGTTTGTCTATCTCCTGAGGTTGCTGCACCGGGGAACTGAGCTGTGTGTACAGTGTACAGCTAATGCTACCGCCTGTCGTCAGGTCTGTGTGGCGGATGTCTGTCTAACCATAGTCTGGAGAGTCTGGCGGTGCTGCCGTACGTGCCCGCCTTTGTGCCCAGGCACATCTGATATTGCTTTTCCTCCAGGTGGGAGTCGCAGGCCACCGAGTGGAACACGTGGACCACCCCGGGGTCTTTTACGCGGAAAGTCTTGATGTCGCTGCGCACGAACTTGTTAAAGAGATCGACGTCCTCCATCCCCCAGCCCTGGATGGACGTGTCAAACTGCCCCACCCGCGTGAAATCCGCGGCATACAGCGACACGATGCCGAAGCCGAAGCTTCGCCAGTACCCGGTGTCTTTGGTGAGCAGGAAATTGTTCCTGACAGAAAGGGAGGAGTTCCCGTGTACAACACTAGGGTCGTATTGGCTGAACACTATAGGGTAGTAGGCCTGTCGGCCGAGAACGGTCTTAGCTCGTATCCGCTGCAGCAAAGACTGCTGGAATACCAGGTCTACGTCGCAAAAGAACAGCAGGGAGGTGTTGGTGAACTGGGAGACACCGAGTTCCAATCCCAGTCCTCGGGAAAACTCTCCCGCTACAAACAATATTCTTAGGTAGGCGGTGGGATACATGTTCTGATACCGCCCCACCAGATTCTGGATGTCGGAACTTTGGTCTAGTTGTTTGTGTCTGCTCTTGAATAGAACGATCAACAGTTTTACCTTCTCCTTTGTTCTCAAGCAAGTTCTCTCGTAATTCTCCAGAAACTGTTTGAGAGTCTGCAGCCTCCCCACGAGGGGGACGATGAAGTGCACCGTTTCAGTGTCAATACTGCTAAGCTCTGCAGTTCTGCTCTTATCTACCAGGTGGTGCTGTTGCACATGCCCCCGGGCAGGTTGGCTGATTGTCTCCTCCTCCGTGAACTGGACCCGGCTGAAGGCCTGCTGTAGGTACGCGTGTCTGCGCACGGGAACGTTGATCTTCTTGCCCTTGTGTTTGCGGTAGAGCAGCAGCAGGTCCAGAACGTACTCCGCCCCGTACATGGGGTTCACGCGCCAGTACCCGTACTGGATGTCCTTGTAGTCGATGATACGGCCGCGCGTCCGAGAGTGGCGGTTGATCATCTCCATCATCTGCAAGGAGAGAAGCACTTCATCAGTACAAAACAGGCACTAGATTTGTTACAGAAAACTTTGGTAAAAGCTCATGAAAGAACACAAAATACTTCAGGGCTCGAAATCCTTTTTTCTGCACATCTGCACTGGTGCAGGTAACATTGAAAATTACCTGCACTAGACCAATTTTACCTGCACCAGACAAATTTTACCTGCACCACAAGAACTTTGAGAAGCATGGCTCATACTAAAAACTGTTCACAAACCATTGTCATTATTTCTTTTACATGTCAAAATTTGTTTGTGTCACAAATTACCTAACATCTGTGTCCATAATATCACCAGGGTCCATAATATCGCCACCTTGAGAAACAGTGTGCTTAAAGATATTTTTCCTGCAACATACTTTTGGCATGCACTCCTGCACACTATTTCTCAAGGTGGCGATATTATGGACCCTGGTGATATTATGGACACAGATGTTATCCTTTACACCTGTGCTGCAGTAAATTGTGAACCAGTCAAAATTGCCCTGAGGAAGGTGACAGACGGTCTCCAAAACGTCGGCAGAATAAAGAGTCTCTTTGGACTTAACTCAAATTGTTGCATGGTTTTATGTCCCCCCACTGATCTGTTCGGGCAATGGACTCGGTATGTAGTGCTTCTATTTCAGACCCACCTGCATGATGATGTCGTCCAGACCTGCCCTCAGTGCCTTGGGGATTCCCTGCCTGGGTTGCAGGTCCTTGGCCTCGTACACCTGCCTGTTGTTCAGGTACTGCCAGGTCAGCACCTCGGCGGCCTCGCGCGGAGGGACGTGCATGAGGGACGGCACCTCGCCCAGCCGTGTGTCTGGCCCTGCCACTGTGTCCTCCTGCAACAGCTGGGTCATGCTCCGGACCTGAGGATGTAGAAAATGACCAATAAACTGGTGGACGTACCAGCTATACAGCATGTCAGCAGAACGTACTGCACCTGTGCAAAACCCCCATTTTTCACGGTTTTCGTTGGATTTTTTGTTTCATTACCTGAGTTTTTTACCTGTGCTGTAGAAGACAATTTTCTGCCATAACATTTGGAAACTATACAGATGACATGTTTACCTAATATGCACCAATACAACCTAATATGAGACGTTCTGCCGAAGTACTGTGCACAATGCTTTACCATTTTCGCGCAGTTTCATTCTGCTAACGTTCTAAGTACCTAATACCAGCTCAGAAAAGAACAAGAAAAAGTCATGCCTTCAAGTACCAGAGTTATCAACCAAGTACGTACTGAGGTGTTCAAAAACTCATTCTTTCCTAGAACTATTGCAGAGTGGAACTAGAAAAACCCCTGTACCGGCTATACAGATACAGATACACTGTAGATACCTGTCTGTGCATGGTGAGTGTCCGCTGTCTCAGGTTCTGTAGGCGCTGACTGAGGAGGTAGGTGTGCAGGCGGTACTGGTAGGACGGGTGTTTGTTGGGGTGCAGGGTGATGGCGCGGTGCACCCCCACCGTGTGCAGGTTCTCGATACGCCCCTTCTTGTCATTCTTGTAGTCGTTGAAGAACAGCTGTTGGCTCTGCACAAAAAACAAAGAATTCATCGCTGTTAAAGCTGCTTTATGTAACATTAGGATGATACAAAAAGTCAATTTTCTGGTCACTTCTTAATAAAGAAAGTTGAATATCAACCCTACTCCATTGCAAGTAAGTACAATTCAGGAAGTGGAGGTGCACTGAGTTTGTGGTGGCACTACAAACTCAGTGCACCTCGTGTGGCCTGTTTTAGCACCAACCATAAATGTGACAAATATGACATAATTGCACAAATATGTTGAAAAGTGGAAGTAAATCAGAGTCCCACTAAAAAAATAAATAAGATTTCTTCAAATAAAATATTTGAATTCTTTTGTACAAAAATATTACATTATGCCCCTATAAGCATTGATAATCCCAAACATTATTACCAAAGACCAATGAAGTTTTAAGTTGTTTGTATCAATGACAAATCCTGTGTAGAGCAATTTACAATCTTAGTTGGTATCAAGTGGTGTATGTCACACTGCACTTTGCACAAGGCACAAAAGGTGGCGCTTTTCTTTATCTGGCACCATCAGATCAGGTGTCATACACAGCAATGTTTGTCAGTGTCAGAGTGTATGACATGACATAGTAATGTAACAGTTGATAACAGCCCATTTTCTCGGTCACATATTCACAATTTTTCCCCATAGACGTATGCATTTAGGGACTTATCCAACTCCACTGGCTACTGGCTCTCTGCCTATAGGCTATACATGTATATGTATGAAGGCCAAGTTATCTTCCAGTGTGTGGCGTAAAAAGTTTTTCGATGCTAACTACCAAGAAATCCTGTTAGAATCGGCCAGTTTGTGATTCATTTTGACTGCATAATAGTCTTTGTGCAGTGTAAAATTGCACCTGCTGGGGTACTTTGGGTCAAATGGGGCAGTCTATTGTAAAATGGGTAGAAACAATTTTGCTGTGGCTTTCTTGTTCTGTCTAGTCTTGTCGCCATATTTTTTGTCTAAGAAGACCACTTTTACACTTTCCCTGAATGATTGATTTAGACAAGTTTGACTGTACACCTATATTGAGGCATCCCTCTAGATCTGTTGCAGTCATTGATAATGGCTAGTCCAGAGCAGTGGCAAAGTTCTCCTGACATGTCTGTTTATACATGTACATGTATGTGTGTATATCAGAACAGATAGGAGTGACCTGGCAACTCAACATCAATAAACAGCACCAGCTACCCATACTGAGGTCTTAGTGTCATAGTCAAAGTGTTTACTAATAGACAATCATCTTCACAAGATAGCAGGATGCCCAAGCAAATTAAAGCACACATCCAAGCCGTTTAGAGGTTTGGTACGTGTTAGTAGTGCTGGGACTACAGATGAAAGATTGCTACATGCATACGAGTAATAGTTCCGATTTGTCTCATTTTTATACTAATTACAGTACTAGTAATGATAAAAATTGTGACTACACAATTATTTTATATGGCACACTCCAAAATATCTTTGGTGCACCCAAATTTTTTTAGGTTGAGTGCACCAGTGCAGCTATTCCCAAAAATGAGTCCTGTTACACACTTACACAGTGTTATAGTATGTACCATTCAGTATCAGTCAGTACCATTCGCAATCAATTAAGATGCCAACATCCCAAGTGTAGATAAAGAAGCTTAATGCAGTTGTACTCTTAAATCAATACAATAAGTAGGCACTTGTACGTGGGAGATGTGGAGTGTAAAGACATTTAAAAGTTACAGTGTATTGGACTTACATTTGTACATGTACATGTACAATATATGTGTTTAGCATGGAGAACAAGTGCACAGTAACGGAGAAGTGTCAAGGCTGAACACAGAAGAGACTGTTCCTCCTGTTACCTGGCTAGCGTCAGTATGTAAGGAATGAACATGATCTAGTATTAACATTGGCGACATTCCTGTGCCACAGGCTGGGGCAGGGCCGGTGCAGAGGCTAAGTAGACAGGAGAAGTGTGCAGTATGAGGTGCCCAGTGTCAGGCAACAAACCATGTACACAAGAGATGAAGTCATGGTCTCAGGTTGCTCAAAGTTGTGTCTGGAAAGTGTTCGATTCCTGAATGACAATCGGGCACTCAGACAGTTTTCTTTCCCCATTGTTACCTCCAATTCCGGACTAGTAGTATCATCAGTGTTCTAGCCAGCGAATTTTGCCACTCGTGATAGACAAATAGTTTGCCTAATTCGTCATCTTTGATGGACAAAATTGGTGTGTAAAGATATGGAAAGAGATGTCATAAGCTACATGCAATGTAAGTCTTCCAGAAAAAGTCCAGAAAAATTATAACAAAATAATGTTTCAGAAGATCAAGATTTCAAAATTTTCCTGGGAGAGCATGCCTGGAACCCCTAGGATCTTGAAGCAATGACTTGCAACAACATATTTTAAACAAAATTGAGATGACAGAAAAAAATTTCAGGCTCTCTAGAAGTTAGAACACTGATGAAGTATTAATATTACAGTTACATGTGGCTGGGACTGACCGGTCAAGTCACTCTGAGTCTGACTGACCCTGTCCTGACATCGGTGACCAGTGAAGAAACCCCTGGGCTAAGCACCCTGAAATATATACAACAGCGGAGACAATGCTACATTACTTATAGCATTTAACCTGCCGACCTTGACAATAAACAGAAAAACATGGCTGAAAGAGAACCCCTGGTCGGATCGCGCACGTCGCCCGTGTGTTTACTGGTTCTCGCCCTGGAGCGGGTAGCATGATCGTCTTAAATATCCCCCATCAGACAAGCTCAGGATCAACTCTGATTGCCGTGTTTATCCCCAAACAGGAAAATTCAGACACAAGAGACGGACGTGAAAACACTCAAACATCCGACGGAACGGGGCGGAAAGGATGTTTATTTGGTAAACTCTCCACTCCCGAAGTTCAGAGGTCTAGTGCGACTCGGATGGTTTACACTAAGCAGGTATGAAAATATAGATGATTTAGTACATCCTTGGACTGCCATGGGACAGTTGCAGAGACAGTCTACAATCCTGGAGCACCGTGTTTTGTCTAGCGGAGCTGGGAGTATGTTGAAAGCCACACAAACAGAGCCTACTTCAGCCTCTTACAAGGGCCAATGTTAAACCCTGCTTCCACTGCTATGGGTTTGACCTTGTCGTTGACCTTGCCCTCTAACAATGAAAATGTGTTTTTCGGTGACGAATTGACGAACAACGTGGTCTGGATTAAAGGCATCCAACGCAATTTCGGGGAGACAAAACCGGATTTTCAACGTTAATTTTCTGGTCATTCCAAAGTCGATTTTCTGGTCATACTACATTAATGCAGTAAGTTAAATCAATCCTATCCCATAGCTATATAGCATACTAATACCTGTGAGGCAAAAATGTGATGTCACTGACGGAAAACCATTGCTTGTTTTGTATCGTAGGCTGGTTCTAGCTATTTATGTGCAGTACCCAAAAAATAAAGAAACGCCTAACACAGCTTCTTTGGGACTATTTCAAATGCTTTAAATTTGAAGTATGAAATGAGCACGAAATTTGCCTTAAGAAATGGCAGTAAATGTCAAATGTAGTTAATACCAGACAGATTTTCTCCCCCAGAATATATTTCTTGTTTTGCCGCCCTGGAATTGCACTGGATGCAATCTAACTCTGATTTATATAAATTCTTTACCCTTCCAAGATCTAATAAGGGTGATTATGTAGCCAACATCTACTCAAGTGACAGGTAGGGTGGATATCATGGCTGCACCTTTTCACTTGGGAACATCGCAAGATGGCAAACTTGAGGCAGTTCTTCGTGTTGCATCATGCTTTACGATTGGTTCGCAGCCAACACCTCCTATCTTTAGGGCTGGCTTTTATCCAATAAGACATAAGGTTACATCAACTGACAGAACATAATGAATTTATTGTAGGGACCAGCATCAAGCTTCATGATTGGTTCACTGCCAATATACTTCCTATCTTTAGGGCTGGCTGTTATCCAATAAGACATAAGGTTACATCAACTGACAGAACATAATGAATCTACTGTAGGTAGGGACCTAGACACTTGTAGTCTTGTCTGTCCCACTGAAGGCTAAAGAGCAGCTATTCCCCTGGGGCAAAAGTACAGAGGGAACTAGTTACAGTAAGGAAACATTTCACACTATGGGGACTGCTGGACTGATTGTGCTATATATTATACAGGTTAATAACTTGAATCCAGATCCACATGATCCCACTGTTTCTTGTGTACATAAAATATACTTAGATTAGTTGTATTAGCATGTGGCATCAACATAATCTGCTTACGTCAACTATTCTTTAAGTTGTACATTATAACAGTTATTCACTCACTCACTCACTGCACGGCTTAGCGTCCGTTGTTCCCCGTATTATTGCTGTTGGATATTGATGCAAAATCTTCTTCACAATTTATCACAATAACATGACTACCATATCAATGACTGCTATGTTAAAATTGTGTGCAATACTGTTTTGATGACTTAAGGATTTTTTTTCGCACAAACTTACCAAGTATCATCAAGTATCATTACCATCAATCAATACCCAGACACGATGGGGCATTCTGAGCAGCATCCATTTACAAACCTGTGGTTCATTGTACTGTCCAAAACGAATGCAATATCTATACTATAGGCAGCTAAAGCTGCTTTACTAAAATATTACTGAAATGAGACTGTCAGCAGCTAATCACTTACTGAAAGTCATATATCAGTACTACATTTGTAGCTTGTTAAGGGAGGGCTAGATATACTGGGTGCATGACTTGTGTAGCCTAGGTACCATCCGGATTTCCGAAAAATCATGAGATGTTTTTAGCGTTGTGAAGCGAAAATCCCGATGGTACCCAAGGCTATGACTTGTGCACCTTGCTGCACCCAAAACTGAACACCAGCACTATCATATTATAAGGCTAATGTTTCTCCATGTGGGGGCCCAGGTCGGATCCCCTGGTCACAGGTGGAACACAGGAAGTCTGGGGTTCATGTCTCCCTGCCAGGTGCAGGAAGGAAACCCATCCGTCTCTTTACACAGACACTCAACCTACATAGTCCGGGGCTTGAAATTCGTTTTTGGGAATAGGTGCACTGGTGCAAAAAAAAATTGGGTGCACAAAAATTTTTTGGGTACACCATATAGAATTGACTATACAAAGAAAATTTCACTTAGTTTCAGCCTTGTTAGAAGGGCTTCAAAGATCATATTACACTTTGGGTAAACAATACTAAACATCATTTGCTTAGGCAACATCAATTCATTCAACAATTTAAACCATCAGGGCTCAAAATACTTTCTACACACCTGCACTGAAATGATCTGCACCATACAAGTTGTAGGACATATGGATCACATCACTAAAAACGAAACTGATCATACTGTTCCAAAATTGTTTATTGCCATAACTTTATGTCTTTTATACATCATAGTCAAGTCAAGTCAAGTTTATTGCGCAACAATTGCATTTGATACAATGTATGGCAAGTAACACTTAATAACTATAAACTATTTCTACTAGTGTACTAATCTAACTTCAATAGGAGGTACAGTTGTAATAGCCAATGTATAATTTATAAACCCAGTACATGGACCAGTGCAGGTTAGGTGCAGGTAGACATCAGAAATACCTGCACAGCTCCAATTTTACCTGCACTAATTTCTTGTACATTGTATGCAGGTGGTAGTTCGAACCCTGATCTCGATTGCAAATTAGAGTTGTCAAAACTCAATATGTTGATTCATATTCATACATACTTGTACATACTATGGTTAATTCATTCTTTTCATTCATACTTTTGTTGTGTCAGAAAGGGGATTTCCCTATTAGTGATGGGTTAGCCCTACACAAGTTTTATGGTTTCTCCAACCCTCTGGTTGATGTGTGACTGTGATGTTGCTGTGATGTTGGGAGGCATCCAAAGCTACTTGTGATGGTACACAATCCCACCTAGAGTTCACGTGGGAAGACGTGACACAGTCAGTTCTCTGACATCTGCTGCGTAGATAAGTCTGTCATTCCCATGGTAAAACCCACTTCCTTCACTAGTTATTAGTCAGACCTTGGCTACCGTCCCATTCCCTTAAACATTTATTTCTCACATCATGGACGAACCTAAAGGAACACTTGGCACTGATCACAGATAAAATAGACTCAGAAAGAATGGGGACAGATAACTACGTATACAGGACTGGTTGCTAAGTTCTCATTTATTCCATAAGTACATTGGGCCATGCTTAAGTTAAGGTTATCTTGATAAAACATCCACAAACTTGAAATTTATTGAGTTACAAATCCTATTTATGAGCTGATAACTGGCCGTGTGGCCACAATACAAGCAGTTTGTATACTTATGACTGTAACAAGGTCAAACAACTGAAGAAAAAGATAATGCCAGCTGGAACGATACACTAACTTTAAGGCCCCGTTTACACCAATACGGTGTAAGCGATCCAGTTTCCACCAAAGCCAGATTCAAGCTTATAAGTGGCCCCATCTGAACGCTCCAAATCGCATTGAAAGCGTCTCGATCCCAAACCACCTTGGGAGGTAGTTTCAAACTGGTTTCACCAGATCACGATTTGCGTCTGAATGCACAGATGTAAACACAAAGCAGATCTTCTGAACTACACCTGCACACAAGGCAGCTGCTTGCAAATCCAAACAAAACAAAAACATGCCTTATCAAACCTCTTTAGAACAGCAACAAGGACCATTTGACAGAGTGTTCTGATAAAAACGTGTTAGAGGAATGCTAAACAAATCACACCATCAAGCAAGGGAGACATCCTCAGAATGTGTCAGTAACAAATTAAAATAAACATTACTGAATGTAACTAATTGATAAATTTGTCTATGTACTTGTCTATAACGCTATGCAAGTTTCAATATTCATAATTTGTATACATGAGTGATGATGACTCATGATATTTTTTAAAATCTGTAGTTCTGTTGACTGATAGTGATGTGATGTTATTTTATCAACACCTGTTGCTATGAAATGTCCTGTACCTTGTCCTTGTCAAGAGCTACTGTAATTCCTGATTGTTTGCTGTTTTCACAGTCACTTCTGTACCGCAAACTTATTACCGTTAAGAAATAATTCACTGATTTTCTTTTTTCTGCACCTGTCGCAAACATATAGTTCCGCGAACATTTCCATTGTTATCAGACCATGAACTTTTGCTACCGTGAACATAAAGTGAGTTATGTATCTATCTAGTACCTACATGGAGGCTAATGCCAGGGGACCTCCAGCATTTTCTCTAGGCCCAGGAAAAAAAATGTTGTGTTTCCTGTTTCAGTCCAGAAAAATTAGTGTCGGTAGGTAGATATAATCTTTTTTTTTCCTTTTTTTTTATTTGCCAACACAACAATGTTAATTAACAAAGTAAAACTTGCATGAGAACACTTATATTTTCAATGTCAATGTTGGAAACCTGATTGTGCAACGTTTCATCACTCAGGTGTCAGATCATGGAGCTGGAAAAGTTCCATCAGTTCGAAACATTTATGTCCCTTGCAGGGGTCCACCCAAAATCGGCTAGGGTCGGCAGATTTTTTCTAGGGTGGTCGGGAAACAGGAAACACAACAATTTTTTTCCAAGGCCATCCCCAGCCCCGACCAGGAATGTTGGGTATTCCCAAGGTCCAGCCGGTTTTCTCTATCCCTGTCCCCCGCTGAATACAACAGCATACACACAGCCTCGACAAGTTTCATGTCACAGGCAGATGAAATCATATACAGCCCGTCAAATACCTCCGGAGTCCTGGAACAGCTATATACAGTGCCAGGGCACTACAAATATAGCGCCCATGGGACCGAAAGTGGTGTACCACAATGCTATATTGATTGATGAATAATAGCCACAATCATTCTGGGTGTCAGACAGAGGACAACCCCTCCTGACCTATACAAGCAGTGTTGACTACAGTTTGATTCACCCCTAAACAAATACATCTTGTCAGAAATCTGTGACACTGACCACTTTACACACACGTACACTTCATAATAAAGTCTCAGGGCTTTTTTGCACTTCAGTAAATAAGCTGGGGAAAAGTAGTCTCTGAGGAAGAATCCATTTTGCTTTAGGACAGGCCATGAAAATGGGAAATGTGGCATGCAAATCTGGACACGGCCCAATTTATGGGACAGGGTCTGGCCTCTATAGGAGAACAATGATTGTAGTTTCAAAGCCCAATCTAAAGTAATCAAGAAAGGAGAAGCCAGGCATTAATTCTGATGTCCAAACAGTCATTCATCATTGGGCTGTCATTGGTGTACATTCGAAAAAAAAAGGAGGAGGCAAAACAGACATGAATAGGAAGCATGATACCACGGTATGAAAGGAACAGAGGGATAAAAGAAGTGAAGGATAAGATTTGGGTGGTGAATAGAAAAAGGAGAAAGACCGTGGCAAATTGCATTATGGTACAATGGAGAAGCAGATTGAAATAGAAGGATAAAAGACATGATAAAGGATAGATATGGGTGATGAATAAAAAAAGGAGAAAGAAGGAGGCAAATTGTAATGGTACAATGAAGAAACAAATTTGTAAAACACATTTAAGACTGAAGGAGGCATTATCATTAGAATGGTTTGTTATTGTCCCTTGTGTTGGATTAAGAGTATGTAATACGTATATACACCACATGGTATGGTGTGGTCAACATTCTCAGTCTTCCCTGTTTTGAGTTTGTTTATGATCATTTACACGACCAACAGCCTTCCACAGAGCAAACACAGGAGTCTTACTGATAACACACTGCCTCCTACCAACACTGCAGATACACAGGGACTGATAACTGAGCTCAACTGGGAACAACAACATGGAGAAAAGTCCCCAAAACATCAGGCTTGCAAACACACACTAGTTTGCTCCACAGGCATTTAATAAATTAAATGTCACAATTTTTCTATGGAACAGTTCCTTCTGTTAATAAGAAAAAATCATTCAAAACTTTCTTTTATTCATGATATACATAATAAAAAATAAAAATAATGATCTTTAAGTGTTGTACTGTTGAAAAATACTGGAATGACACATACATGTATACTTGGCAAACCTTCAGTGTTGAAACAACATTTGCTTAAGTGTGTAACATGATACAAGCTTCCTGTGTCTGAGACCCATCCCATCTGAACAGCCACATGCAAGTATTTTACCCACTTGACGTAGATTTGTCGAAGCCTGCTTCTCTTGCCCATGATACAACATACGTAAACAGGTAAGACGCCCACATTCACTGAAAAATGTAACAACCCTGCAGTTCCACAGCAAACAGCTAGGGGCCAAAATTTACACCACTAAACCCTTATGTCAACAACTATGTGCCACTTCACACATCACAACCATGACAGACAATCCAGCGCCAAAGATATTTTTTAAAAAATTCCTACTGCGGTACAACAGTCAATCACCAGGTGCCTGAAATTGAGCTTCACCATCTGGTTCACCACGCCTACCCACCAGCTAAATACCATCACAATCCATCTGGTGGTTCTTGAGAGATATACTCCCACACTTCATCCTGAGCAAAAACAATACCTCCATTTTTTATGGAGGTAATAGTTAGCTGAACTGTTGTTCTGTTTTCTGTTGATTACTTTTATATAACAATGTCTGGAACAGTACCAAATATTCCACCTCCACAGTACATACAAAGTTTTGTTGAAGAATGGACATAGTGACAGTCATAGTGATGCATACCGGTTCACTGGACTTGGATCCGGACTTGTAAGAATGTTTAGGTTCAAGTCCAAAAAAACCTAAAAGTCAAGAACCGAGTCCGGACTTATTACCATAAAAGACCATTTCACATACCCCTTTTCTTTCCAAACCACCTAAAACTTTCCATAGATTGTAAAATCTTTGCTGAAAAACAAAGAAAACATTGCCATCGGGCATCGTCAAGTACCGGCCTCCATGTTATGTGGCCAAAGTTTCTCCCAGACAACATTGCAAGGTTGCCAACATGCAATTTTGTATATGCCATGGGTTTAGGTCCGGACTTACAAGTCCGGAACTGAACCTAAACCTCTGGACTTGAATCCGGACCTGAACCTAAAATTGGGTTTAGGTATGCATCACTAGTGACAGAACAATACCACCTGTACTACTGTAGTCTAGACTTTCACACGACTGTTGATCCAGCTGGAATATTATAAACAGTTACTCTCCTTCAGAGTCCTTCCAAGTGCATTGTTAGCACCTTAATCACCTGTGTAGCCAATTAAGGCTGGCAAATTTATCACAGTGTGGAGTGAAAATTTTTAACTGTTGCCTCCACTCTAGTACCTAAGTTCCTAAGGCCGTCTTGGAGAAATGGATTTCTGACTTTGCATACGGAGACAGACTATAAGCCTGCCTATTTCTCTGCAATAGGAAACTTCTTGTTTTTACCTGACACCTGTAGTTATCTTACAAGGCAAGCCCACGCGGAAAACCTGAAAAGTATCCGATAAGAGGAGGCAGTACTAATAAAACAAGGCAACAGAAGTCCTGTGACATGATATGGACAAGCCTAAAGCAAAGGCGGCGAGTGATTTTGTTATTTTTGAAACTTCAATCCCCATAAAAAATGATTCAAAGAAAAAGTGAGTACAAAATTGATGTGTCAGCTTTAACAGGGTTTTAGCAGATTACAGATTTCCCTGAGTGATCCCTGATGTAGGTAAGGCCTAGGAAAAAAAATGTTGTGTTTCCCGTTTCCCGACCGACCCTAGAAAAACTGTCGGCCCTAGCCTTTTTTTTTGGGGTGGACCCCTGCAAGGGACATTTTCTAGCTCCATGATCTGAAAAGTGAGTGATGATACATTGTACAATCTTACCTTACCTTAGACCTTAGATCCATTGTACAATCAGTTTTCCAATATTGGCATTGAAAATATAAGTGTCATCATGCCAGTTTTACTTTGTTTAACTGTGTTGTACACATGTATAAGTTAGATCACTAGGAGACTAGACAAAGTCTAAAAAAAAAGATAATCCCTACCTACCGACCATATTTTTTCAGGACTGAAACAGGAAACACAACATTATTTTTCCTAGGCCTTACGTAGGTAATACAGTATTGTATTTCTGTGCCTGGTGCCCACTACCCTTCATGAGGCTGATTGGCTGGTCTGTACGTGATAACAGACTCACATGGCAGATTAACAACCAGGTCTGGCATGGGACACTGAAACCAAAGCCACAAGTAGAACTTTTACTCTGCTGATAGATTTTTCATACATAAAATAATATTCAAGCATGCAAGTAACTTGATAGATAACTTCCTCCATTTTTGATATGCTACAATTCTAGGTCTTCCATTCTTGTCATACACAGCCTTTTCCTAAGTACATGTATTTTGCTATTAATAGGTATGGACTGACACAGATAGGCAATGACCCTTGTTATCCATCAGCCAAAGTACCTACACAGAACATGGAGACAGAGGAAATAGACATAAAACCTATTGCCTCCCTTCAGCACGCTGACTTTACTGACTTTATGGGCTAATGTTTATGGGGAAGGGCCGGCAACATCTGGGGAGGCTAATCAGGTGGCATAACTTATTCCATCCACAATCATAAAGTCGAATCTGTCTGTCAGTCAATCAAAGTAAGTACATTATTTAATATAGAATACTACACAGTAGATTCCGTATCACCTGAGGCACCAGGCCGACCACGGGTCTGATCGCCCAGGGGCCGAAGGCTGAAGGGAGATCCTAACCGCAGGAGGGCTAGAACCGAGGGTGATATGGAATACACCGTGTAGTATTTTATTTATGTCATACCCACCCAAGAAAACAGAGACATTTAAATGCTTAATGTGCTAAAATTTGTTGTATCTAAACAGAAAGTTTAACAGCGTCAATTCCAACAAAGTTACATCCAAATTCGGTGTTCGAAGTTTTGAAAGTGGTGCACTAGGTGTGCGCGAAACGCGTTCAACTTGTTCTGTGGAACATTTGGAAGCCCTTGAGAACCCCAGGCCGTACTGCTAGTTATCACACAGGCCAGAACACCCGTATCAAACGTTATCACAGCCCAGGACAGGTATGGCATAAAGGTAGTTATCACACTAGGCAAAACACCCATATCAAAAGTTATCGCGGCCCAGATGACATTCATCATTTTCCATGCGTGTGACGAATTATCAGATCTCTGTCTCGAAATCAAAGAAGTAGAAAACGGCTATTCCTGCACATGTAAGCTTCAGCACACCTCTCTAATCAGGTAACACATGGGATTACGGTTTACACACCAGGTCTGCCTGCCTCCCACAGTGATAGACTTTTAAATAGGTCCTCTACTTTTATGAAGACTCCTCCATAAACCAGCTGCTTGGAAGGATCAGGGATAATTAGTCTACTATACCTTGAGGGAACCCCCTGGTAGTAAAGGCTGGGCCTAGGAAAAAAATGTTGTGTTTCCTGTTTCCTGACCGACCCTAGAAAAACCTGCTAACCCTAGACTTTTTTTGGGGGGTGGACCCCTGCAAGGGACATACATTTTTCAAGCAGATCGACCTTTTCTACATGTAGCTCCATGATCTGACAACTGAGTGATAAAACGTTGCACAATCGGTTTGGCAACTTTGACATTGAAGACAGAAATGACACATTGGAAATTTTACTTTGATAAACTGTATTGTAGAAGTTGGATCACCAGAGATTGCCAAAGTCTAATAAAAAAAAGAGAAAGAAAATCCTACCTAGCGACCCTAATTTTTTTTAGAACTGAAACAGGATACGACATTTTTTTTTCCTAGGCCTAAAGGCTAGTCCTGGTGATAGATTAATGACCAGTAGTGATTTAATGAAATGACCACCAGTTCCAATAACGAGGTGGTGAATGGAAGGATTAGGGGCTTTACTTTATGATAAAAGCAATAACATTTGATGTCTTATAGACAGCATCCAAAATGCTACTGCAGTATCCAGTGGAACATTTGAAACAACTAAAGGGGCAGGTAGAAACACGAAAACCACTGGCTCCCGGGAATCAAGCCTGGGCCGCCGGCTTGTGAACGCCAACGCAACAACCGCTGGAATAAAAGGTCTGGACCTGTTAGACAGGTCAGATGGTGGCGGGTGAACCCCACTGTTACACACACACACATACACTAACTGTCCGGTTTAACGTCAGTTGTTCCCCGTCTCCCGAAAGTTTGACATGAATACACGCTGATGCTGAGGCTTGGAAACAATACATAGCCTGGAATCCTGTCGTGTTGTGCTCTAGTCCCCTTCCGAAAGACCGCTAACCTTACAGTTCTGAAGCAGACTACAGCACAACAAAACAGAATTCCAGGCTAAGGAGACAAATTAATTTTATTCATTGTCAACTAATGTCATTGTCAGGGACAGCGCTTGATATGGTTCACTTAAAATTAATGAAAAGAACCAACAAGAAATTTCATCATGTTTTTTTCCAATCACCATTTAAAACAAAACGCGATCTTATTTACAAACAAGCAATGGCCAGACATTGAAGACATGATGTAGCATTCCTCTTGTCTACGTCATAGCTATATACCTTTACTGTTGAAGATATCCTGTAGTTCATGAACCCACCAAGGCCATTGAAAACACTGTAACCTCATTGGCAAAGGTACCTGTAACTGAAGACCTACACTGATTAGATTGGGTTTGACCATATCAATCGGCGTCCTACTTGGCTGTAAATAAACGCTGAAGGACACGGTCTTGTCCGTTTGCCATTTGGTATCAGCACAGGTCACATCCATCCAGGCCACCTTACAGCTGTTACAACAAACCTGTGTCCACATGGAGGCACAGGATTGGCCCTTGGCTGTTTCCTCTTAATCTAAAGACATCACACGAGGGCAGCAAAGCTGAATTTTCAAAGTCAATTTTCTGGTCATATTCTTTAGGCCACACCAATTTAATTTGTTGTTTCTCGGATTCACCCCGTCCATTTTTTTCTGATTTGCAAAAAAAAAAATGTTAAGATTTTAGGTTCTGAATCAACTGCAAAATACTCAATGAAAGACATTTTGGCCACAATGGTTGAAGAAAGTCCTTTTACTCCTACTTTTCAATGTAACAATGCAACTTTGTTTCATTAAAAGTTCAAAATCTTTTATTGTTTTAATTATAAACCAGCCTGGCATGTCGACCTCATGGCTCATATTGTAACATTTCCGGTCTTCATGGGGTGACTTGGCCTGTTTTTTTAATTTTTTATTTTTTCTTTATTTCGCCCTGTTGCTTCAAATCATATTTAGGCATGTCTTACTATCAAACCCCTGTTCAGACGTACATCAAGTGGTCCAATCAGATTCAAGGTGGCACAGGTTGGCGGAATATTCCATCCATGCAAACTCCACGTCATACATGCCATTTTTGTGAAATGGAAACTGGCAGGGGAAAATCCAAAATGTCATCACTCCCTAAAAAGCCCTGACACCCAAGCCTCCTGATAACCTACTGGTATAGGAGCTGGAAGTCAAGTGACGGCCTTAAATTTGTGTCCGGTGACACTTCTAAGAGTATATATGGTTGCTCTTGGTCTCCTATTCACAAAAGGTCTGTTCCCTTTTACCTGAATGCTTTAATAGATGAAACGTGACCCTGTCCTTTCAGAGGAATGACAGGTTCCACACATCTAGAGAGGAGACCAGTCTAGACTACAGGCAAGTGATCTGCCCCTGAGATCTGGTACTGATTAGGCCAAGTTGAGTGGCAGGAGCTACCTTACCCTGGCATGTCTGCATGCCTGTCTTTCATCTGCCATAAAAAATGCAGTCAAACTTGTCTAAGGCGACCGATCAGGGGACTGAGGTAAAATGACCTTCTTAGACAAGTGGTCTTCTTATACAAAAAAGGATAATGAGAAAAATTTCTATCCATTTTACAATTACAGACTGCCCCATTGACCCAGCCAGCACCATTTTACATTATTATGCTCAAAGACTGTCATGTTGTCAAAATTAATGACCATCTGGCCGATTCCATCTTTAAAAAAAAGTTTTCTGCCACATGCTTGAAAATGATGCAGTCATGATCATCATAGGCAAACATTGGGCCATGTGCAGTCACAAATAATGACAGTCGCAGTCATAATTGGACAAGTGGTCGGCTTAAGCAAGTCTGTTAATGCTTACGTCTATGGAGAAAAATTGGGGCCGAGAAAAACTGGCTGTTAATAGCATATGGCCAGCTTATACTTAAGTTATAGAGGTGGTCACTTGGACAAGTTTTGTACCTTAAAGTTTACATTTCATCTCGAGAGTCATCTAAGTAAGAGAAAGACTGGAAGAACATTTTCGACGTTCATGTCTCAATTTCCATCAGGTCTGTGCACTGTAGGGGGTAAGGTCAATGATTTACCAGGTAAACTTGGGAAAGATGACCTAAAACAGCACCTACCAATGTACATGTAGGTCATGTACATGCATGCTGCCCATTCCTCTTACAGCCAATCAGGAAATAGATAACATCCACATCTTTGACAGCGCCATTTAGGCAAGGAGGAATTTTAACTTGACTTCTACTGGTATTCTGACCTGTGGGCATGGTCTCCCTCCTTCTCTGCTCTGCACTGCACCCATTTTCGTCATATTTCCAACCTTCATCTTTCTAAAAGAAGTTTTTTTTTACTATCTCTTTAACGTAGATTGAACAGATCCAAAAAAAATAAACTAAAGTTACAACTCATTAGGCTTAGAATGTGATATATCATACACTGTTCTAGCCAGCATCTGTCTTTCCATCACTTGATACAATTTCGCTGCTCATGACAGACAAAAATTTTGTCCAATCCGTCATCTTTGACCGACAAAAATCAATGAAAAGACAGGTCATTAAGCGCTACCCAAAATGCAGGAAACAGCATTTCTGAGGGTGAAACCTTCAAAATTGAGATGAAGTATCCACAATATTGTGTCATTGTCTTTGTAATAGCTTTTGAAAAAATGTGACAAAATTGTACCCCATTCAGAAAGGCACAAACGCTCTCCCTGCCTATGCACAAGAGGAGTTTTGAGCAATGAAGTTTTGATTTGATTAATTTTGATTTGACTACTGTAATTCACTTTACGTTCACGGGACCAAAAGTTCATGGTCTGAGAAAAATGTTCACAGAACTTAATATTCACGGTGGTGACAGGTGCAGGAAAAAGAAAGTCCAGGAATTATTGTTAACTGTAATGATAAGTTCACAGTACAGAAGTGACAGTGAAAACATTGAACATAACAGTACAGTGAAAAAATCAAATTGGTATCAGTTAAAACTTTCTTGAAGTTCTTTCTTCAAGATAAAAGGCTTATAAGATAGGTCAAGGTGATGATGCTAATGATGGACTACATCTGACACTGATAATGGATGTAAAAACACTGGGTCCCTGTCAACAAAGGATCCACTATGCCAGCTATGCCAGCGCCCACCATTTTGATTTACAGTGGCACCTTCATTCATAACATGTGGTTTGGCAGGGAAGCTGGGATGTTCCCAAGTGAGAAGACAGGTCAGAGGTCAAGGTCAAGCAGCCACAGAAGGGTGTCAGCCAAGTAAGACAGAAACAGCTGCATATTCATGAGCTAATGAGACGCCTTCCACTGAACTCAAGAAGGGAAATTCAATGTCTTACAACCCTGAGCTCACTGGGCTCGAAATACTTTTTCTGCATACCTGCACCGGTGTAGCCACTGTGCAGGTAACATTGAAAATTACCTGCACCAGACAAGTTTTACCTGCAGCACTCCTGCAGCAGACTTTGAAAGGTATGTAAAAGAAAGAGACTGTTCAGATGCAGATACCATTGCCAGTATTTCTTTTATATCTCATAGGATCCACAGTCAATCAGACATCAGAAATACCTGCACAGCTCCAATTTTACCTGTACTAACTTGCATATACCCAGTACATGGACCATTGTAGGTTATGTGAGGGTAGATATCAGAAATACCTGCACAGGTCCAATTTTACCTGCACTAATTATAAGATGCATATATCCAGTACATGGACCAGTACAGGTTAGGTTAGGGGCAGGTAGATATCAGAAATACCTGCACAGCCCCAATTTTACTTGAACTAATAATGCATATGCACCCAGTATTTCCAGCCCTGTCTCACCCTGATCTCCTTGCATGTGACCTCTTCCCCTGTACCTCTGGTGTCACCCAGGCGCTCAGACAGTCTGACAACACCCCCCTGTAGAAACAGCTGTAACCCCGCAAGGTAACCAGCCTGCACCAGCCTGCAGCGTTTGTTCTTCACCACATCGGTATACCCTGTGCCAAGAGAACATGCCTGCCCAGAATCCAGGCAACTGTGCAGGCGCTCTGTCAGACCACAGGAAAAACCAGGCAACTGGAGTTCCCACAGCTGTATGGGGGCCTGCGTGCCCTTTTCCGTTGAGCGTAATCGGCTGTTTTAGTTCTACATAGAGCGTAGACGGACTGCTCTAATTCAACGTACAGCGTAATTGACGCATTTAGCAAAGAGCGTAATTCGCCGTTTTGATTCTACATAATTGTAGCTACCCGGAATTTATGGTAAAACGTAATGGGGAGGTTTCCTGAATTCAGCGTGATACGTAGCAGGATCTCAGAATTTAGCGTAGAATGCTGTCGGGACCCCCCCCCCCCATGCAGGCCCTCCTGTTTGTGTCTGTGATACATTCCTACTCCTAGAACAGTACTCTGACCTAGCTCAACGCCTAAACACTGCCAAACCAGAACTGTACACATCGAGAAAAGCAACTCCAAAAGTTCATTTTTGAGCTGAAAATGGGTTCTATTATCACATGTTGAATGCACTCAATTATGCTACGGTATGATTCCTATCTTTCTATAATGACAATAGGTACTACAGTTTGCCCCTGGCAAAGCCAAGTTCAGCCCTTACCCCAACAGGAAGTGAACACATGCCTCCTAGGGTTACCCTCATGGGGCCAAAGGTCACCAAAACCCTCCCCCAAGGCCAAAGGTCAAATGTTTAATGTGACAAATTGGTTTTCCAATTCAATTGGATGGTGGGAAAGACCACCAGTTGAGTAAAGAGTTCTACTACAGCCCAATATCATATATAGTAAACATTTACAATGTAGTTTCAAAATAACCTAAAAGTTGATCACACATATTTGTATGTTAAGCTTTATTTTCTTTAGACTGTACAAGAAATAATTAGCCTTCAGGCACGATTTTGCAACTTAAGATTATAATAAAAAGACAGTGATTGTCATTTCTAAATCAAATTGTCATTCCTACATCAGATATAAGTTATCATATGAATTCATACAAGTCATGGAGCATCATGAATAATAAATACATTGTCAATATTTATCAACTTACATGTATGACCAGTATGACCAATGCATAATCAGGGTGACTAAATAATATTCATAAGACACCTGATTGAAGCTGATGCCTGGTAAAAGTTACTAGATTGTCTGGGAATGTGAAGTATTTCCTCGAAGAATTTGATCAAGAACATGAAAGAACTTCCCAAGTCCTTTACTTACAGACCTTCCTATAGGAATAGACCTGGCAATGACCCATGGCAGAAAAATGTACATGTTTGTCTATGCTATGATTCAAACTAAAACCTCATCCTCATCCTTAAATATCCTTTCTAACAAGTCACCAACAAACAGTCTAACAGAAATACGTCAGTGTAAAAAATCCCAAGTACTAGATCAGTAGGGCCACAACAAGTAATTTCTATGGATGACATAAGCGTGCGCATTAATTTTCTAGCCATAAACTAACCAGGATGGAAACCAGGCTATTAATTTTCGCCTGATTTGGGGAAAAAACAAGAAATTTCTTGCCTTCTAAAAGTGGTCAACATGCCAAAAATGGGCAAAGATGTCTGTTGTCATACCAGAATGTGGATGGCAGATAAATATGAAGAGAGGAAACGAGACAAGACAAGATCTAGACAAGACAGTCAAGGCTCTGATTTATTGTTTTGTCTTTTACTTTGATGCAGTGATGCATTTCATTCCTTCTTTTTTATGTGATGTTCACTGAATCAAAACCAGTTGTACAATGATTGAAAACTTCTATTTTTCAGTGACAAATGAATGTTGTAATAGTTGGCAGCAAACATAGCACATTATAGGTTTCATTATCTTGTTTAACATGGTTTATGATGTCAAAAATTTGAAAATGTAGGCACCTTGTTTTTTTGGCCCGCCTTGTTTTTTTTTCCACTATACATGTATCACATTAGCTTTGGAGTCTGCAAAGGATGTCATCCATAAAATTTACTTGCTGTGGCCTAGAGAGGAAGCTTTGTTGTTATTACATTATAGGCCCTTTTACATAACGTAAGGTTTTACAAGGCTGAATCCATGCACTTTGTACATGGGATTAGATAGGTATTAACCTACAAACTGGTTGTGTGGAGTGTGTAAGTTCAAGTGGTCATGACAGGCCTTTAAGCTCTCCATTTAGAAAAGCTTTTGCCTCCAAATAGTTGCATCTTTAAACAGAAGTCCGTGGCTAGCTACTCTGATGTCCTGATTAAACGTACCGGTACGTTTATTTTTTTCGGCCCGAACGTCCACCCGGTACACTCTTATTAGGGACGGTACGTTTATTAATTTTTGGGAAAAAAATTGTCCATACGTACCGCACCATCAGCAAGTGGCCGGCGGCCGCAAAATTCGGCAACACGTCACAGATAAATATTTGGTCCATGATAGCGGCATTTCCCATGAATATAATGTATATTATTTATTTTTCGCCTGCTGTCCATTTTTAAGTCCCAAAACGTCTGAAAAAGCAAAAATTTGCCCACAAAACCGAAGGGGAAGGCGAGTAGCTAATCGACGTATTTAGCAAATGGCGGCCGCAAGTCCTTGTCAAAATCGGCAACGCGGCAGAAAAATGCCTGGTCCATTTTAGCGATATTTACCATGAAAATAACGTATGTGGTTTATTTTCCCTCTGGTGTTAGTTTTTAGGTCCCGAAACCCCTAAAAATGTAGAAATTTGCCCACAAGACGGACGGCCGACGTGGGGAGGGCGCCTAGCGCCTGAGCAGCATGACCCGTAAAAAGTCAAAGGTCATAGGGCACCCATATTGCGCAATCACCGTAAAAGCGCCGATTTAGCTAATTTTAGGGCGTTTAAAATTGATACAATCACATTATCGATTTTTAAAAAAACAATGAGATGGAAACCAATCAAAATTGTATGCTGAGTAATATTTTTTTTCTTCAAAAGTTTTTTCTTCAGAAGTTTTTCTTCTTCAGAATCCAGACTTTGACCAGACTAGACAATGTACCATACCAAATAATTATTATGTTGAAATGGATTTTGTTGTACATATACTCATTAAACCCCTATATTTGTACTTAATTGGGCTTGGTTTTCTATCTCTTAAGTTAGTCAGATTTTCAACTCAAGTTGCAGGAGAAGGCTTAGCAAAGTGCATTTCAGAAGTGCAAAATGCAATAGCTTCTCCTACGGATTTTGTATTTCCCCAAAACAAGTACAATATATATATACTCATTAATTAAAGTGATATATACTCACTAATTAAATGTAACAGTGAAAGATTTGCCCATATATTGGTATTGAAATAAAGAGCACATTTTAGTATCATGGACACACAGTTCACCTGTCAATTTGGTCATTTTCCGGGGGGTACGTTTATTCCGGAGGGTATGTTTATTAGACTTTGAAGATTTGTCCGGGGGGTATGTTTATTCCGGGGGGTATGTTTATTAGGGACATGAGAGTACATGTGTCATACATAGTGTTTTGCAACTTTTGGTTCTCGACACACACATGAATTTGTTGCAAGAAAAGATGGAGTGATATTTTAAAACCCTTGTCCTTATGTCATGTCTTACACAATATTTTTCAATAACTTCATGTCTTAATTAGGTCATAGACCCCCCACATTTAGTTTGCGTTTTGCTGTGGTGTGGTGTGATGCGCTGCACGAGAAATGCCCCTAAATCGTACCTATACAGAGTGCTATATACATAGATGGTACTGTATGTGCAAAACAACAATTGTTGGCTCCGCAGGACAAGGGTTAAGTAAGTTTTAGCTTGAATATACAGAGATCATTGGCAGAGGTGGATGTAAAAATGAAGGAAACACAGCAGAATGCGTAAAGAATTACAACATGCGAAGAAAGTTGGAAGCAGTGTTCTAGCCAGCCCAATTTTTTTTTCATCATCTTAATTTTGTTTGACAATAATATGTCAAGCACTTAAAAGTGCTAGAGAAATGGTATTTCCTAGGTAGACAAAAATTTGACCCTCTGACACTATTAACAGCATTTTGAGGGGAAAATTTTGCTGGTAACCTGGCCGGTAGACTAAACTTAGTTAAACTGGTATCTCTTTTTCAATTCCATTATTTTTACATATCGATTTTTGTCCATCAAAGATGACGGATTGGGCAAAAATTTTGTCCATCAAACGACAGAAAGATAGACGCTGGCTAACAGTAACACATGGAAAGTACATGAACAGTCGACCTGGAAAAATGCCCTGACAACTTCCTCCATAGCCAGTGCCAGCCAGCCACAGTTGATGCCTATCCATGATGTAGCTTCATCCTTCTGTGTGGGTGGGAAGAGGAAAATCCTGTCTCCCCATAAATCATTTCCCTCAGGGCTCAGGATAAGTCATAATGGAAACAAGGATCAGACATAAGCTGTATTATGTCTGTGGAAAATGCAGATACCCCCATCATCAAAAATCTAAATGTCTGGCCAACTGACAAGATGTGTTCCACAAGTTTAGATGTTCTTTTGAGGCTTTCTTTGCATACATTTTGTATATACATGACTGCCGAGTTACCATTAATTTGATAGACTAAAATCATTTTCTTTGCATGTCAGCATATCTATATGTATGTATTTGTTAATTGCTGACTACCCTGTATTGGCTTGTTGTATGAAAGAAAAGGTTTTCTTTTTTTATCTTTTCCGTTTTATTGTGTCATAGAGCATCCTAGCCAGAAATTTTTCCCGTTATCTCAAATAACATCATTTCCAAATCCAGCGCCAAAATCTTAAATCTTGTTTCTGTCAAATGACGGAAAGATGGACAATTATAAGCTAGAGGACTGGTATGGCTGCAGAAAGACGATGTTAGATATTTGTACATTACATAGGGCTCTCCCCAAGCAATGGAGCAAAGGTGCTCCCCCTCTCCCCAAAATCCTAGCACCTCTTCCAAAATGTTCAAATTTAGGGTTTTCTCATAGTATTATCCTGAAAATTCACTGTTTTTTTTTAGACATCAACTGATTAGGGAGCACCTCTGCCCTAAAAATTTCTGGGAAGACCCTGGTAGGTGTATGTAGGTCATCTTGTTTACATTCAGTATTAGGTGAGATGGACGTGCTCCACATGGATGAGCCACAAACATGCCAGATAGGGGACTAACTGGGAGTGACAGGGTGCATCCATGCCAAAACCATCCTGTCATGTCATGTCGTGTCAGAATTGGACCATCACCAGCTCATGTTTACAGCTACCACTACTTCAGGGGTGCAAGAGTATACATGTACAGTGCAATTTTACGGAATACAGTGCAATTTTACGGAATACAGTGCAATTTTACGGAATACAGTGCAATTTTACGGAATATAGTGCAATTTTACGGAATACAGTGCAATTTTACGGAATACAGTGCAATTTTACTAGTGTACAGTGCAATTTTAAGGAATACAGTACTATATCGTATTAGTATACAGTGCAAATTTTACTAGTATACAGTGCAATTTCACTAGTTTATCACTGCATCAAAGTAAGAAACAAAACATTAAATCAGAGCCTTTTCTTGTCTCCTCTCTTCATATTTACATGTATCTGCCATCCATGTTCCAACATGGCAACAGACATCTTTGCCCATTTTCGGCATGTTGACCACTGTCAGAAGGCATCAAAATTTCTTCTTTTTTTTTCTTAAAAAATCAGGCGAAAATTAATGCGCGCGTTATCCATAAAATTTAAAAATTACTTGCTGTGGCCTTAGTATGTCAGCAGGCTATACTCTAAGTCTAGACTGTGATGACTGTAATACATGATTGTAGTAGAAACAGTCTCCTGGCTCCTCCTGCAGGGTGTAACACTATCTAGGTCATCTACAGTTTCCCCCATAATGAAAGTGCAGTCTGACGTCAGAGTCTGCGGCAACAATACTCTCCTCGATAATTAGATTTCTACACTTTCCTCTGTTTTCTGATGGTGACAGAAATGCGATAGCCAGTCACGAATACGGTTCTCACTTTACTGTTATCAAACAGTGAAGTGTATAGTATGCCAGGAAAACAGATTCTAGAGTTTTCTCTTGGTATCAATGGAATATACTGCTATATTTCATCATGAAATTGCAGATGTTCTTGAATGGGGCTCGAAATCCTTTTTTCTGCACCTGCACCACACAAATTTTACCTGCACCACTTAGAATCTATGAAGTATGGATCATACTAAAAACTGCTCAAAAACTATATTATTACCATTATTTCTTTTATATTTGATAGGTAGTGACAGTCAATACAGCAAATAAAAATCCACATATGGCACACCTATATGTATATTATATGAACCAATTGCATGGACCAGTGTAGGTCAGGTGCAGGTAGACATTAGAAATACCTGCACAGCCCCAATTTTACCTGCACTAAGGTGCATATACCTGGAGTACATGTATATGGACGAGTGCAGGTTAGGTGCATTTAGACATCAGAAACACCTGCACAGCTCCAATTTTACCTGCACTAACCTGTATATACCCAGTACATGGACCAGTGCAGGTTAGGTGCAGGTAGACATTGGAAATACCTGCACAGCTCCAATTTTACCTGCACTAACCTGCATATACCCAGTACATGGACCAGTGTAGGTTAAGTGCAGGTAGACATCAGAAACACCTGCACAGCTCCAATTTTACCTGCACTGAGGTACATACACCCAATATTTCAAGCCCTGTTGAATACTGCACTGATGAATACATATCAGGTAGGCACTATTCTTGGCAGGGTTTCTAACTTTGCATTGAATTATTTGTTGCTCTAGGCCTCTTGAGTAAGTGTCCTGCTGGTCACTGCCCTTGACAAGGTTATAAAAAAAGTTCCAAGCCTGGTGTTAAACAAAGATAAGGATGGGGAAATTACGTCTAGCACGGAGCAAGTTACAAACACGAATCACAGATCAATTGATGCACAAGCAAGATCTAGATCTACCCAATCACAGGGCTCGAAATTCATTTTTAAGAATAGGTGCGCTGATGCACCCGACCTAAAAAATTGGGTGTACAAAAATTTTGGGTGCACCATATAAAATAAAATAAGGAGAAAGTGAGCAAAAACTGTGTTTCATTTCTTTAGGAAAATCAAGAATATGTTGTACCCGACTATACATTAAAACATCTTTACATATGTAAACATACAAAAATATTTGGGTGCACCAGTGCTCTCACAGAAAAAATTGGGTACATAGCTCCAAATTTGGGTGCACTAAGGTGCACATGTACCCAGTATTTCCAGCCCTGCAATTATGACCTGAAATGGCACTAAGGTATCAACCTTTGACTCGGTAGCCCTTTAAATTGTACTAAGTGCTACGCTGGGCTTCGGCCAAGTCCGTAAATAGATTGCTTACCGGTCGTGGCAAGTTCCAAGGTCAGGATGGATTTTTGCCCCCTTATATCATTTTGAATCAATAACGTCAACGTCGAATATGAATGGCACACCGGAGAATTGAAAAGTAATAAGAGATTAACATTGGCCAACAAATGACTAATGCCTTTATCATATGAAATGTTAAGGACTTGAAGCCGTGACAAAATCAATTATTGTAATAGCTTCCCACCCCCATCCAATATACCAGTGGGTAGTAAAATAATAAAATATGGGAGTATATAGACTCTCAGGTAAGGTAAGTTACATACGAAGTAAGAAGACTCCTTTCTTGGCCAAATGGCCATTTTTACATCCATGTAAAAGTTTGTAATATTGAAATATTGTTATTCATTGCAATCCAGTACTTAAACCCTTGTCCTGCTGGCATTTCATTAGACAATATTTTCAAATAATTTGAAGTCTTAATCAGGTCACAGACCCTCGCCTTTTTTTGCCCTGCGGTGGCGTAGTTACTTCTGCATTCGTTGAGTTTTGCTGCGGTGTAATGCGCTGCACACGAAATACCCCCAACTCGTACATATATGTGCATATATAGATGGTACAGTTTGTGCAACCCATATATGTATATATGTGGGCTCCGTATGACAAGGGTTTTAATAGTTTGGGGTCTACATAAAAGGCACCTGCAAAATTTGCACCATGCCCGTACCCGGGGGGGGGGGG
>NW_017803069.1:441771-462403 GCF_001625305.1 Branchiostoma belcheri | reverse complement strand
CTCCAAGGTTCAAAAGGTCCACTTTTCATTAAAGGTCATTAAGATTTTTCTTTAAATGATGGACTTTTGTATCACCAGCGGGACTGGAATCCTACAAAAACTGCTCACTTTGTCATTGAATAGAATTAGATTTTTGCTTAGAAATCCTCTCAAAAATGCAGGAAATGCCATTTCAGGAGGTTCAATTTATGAAATTTTCTGGTGGGGGAGCATGCCCCTGGTCCCCCCTAGGAAACTCGCGACTATGGTGCCCCCTGGTCCAGGAGACAGTGGGAAGACATCCCCCCCCCCCTTCAAAACCCTACCTACAGTCAGGTGCACTTTCCAAAATTCTATTCCAAAGTCTGTGTTATGCGTCAGATGAGGATGAGCACACAGACACATGTAATACCTGTCACGGAACAATTTTCCAGTCAATTGAGCAGGGAACACCTGGGATAGCTCACAGAAATACATGTAGGTCTCTAGTTAACATGCAAATAAACCACCCAGTTTCTTGGCCACTCCTTCTTCTTAAAAAGGTAATTCTAGGAAGTTTACCTGATCACAAAAATAAGAACTAGACAGTGCAGATAGTAACTTAAGCCCCTGTCACAAATACATTGTAGATGGCCTCCCAAACACTAACTGAACTCCCCCAAACGTACATGTAGGTCCAAAGCAAGGTTGGCTGGTGTTCGGCCAGGTTAGCTACTGTTCGGCAGATTGTTTCAAAAAGTTTTAAATGTTCAGGTGTGGATGGGAGGCTTGGCCAAGGTTAGCTGGTGTTCGGGAGTAGGTTGGGACATACTTGGCAGTGAAATTTGACTCCAATCTAACTCAAATTCAGTTTGATTCGTATAGAAGTGTAGGCGTGACCTAAAATTTGATCATTGTACTGCTCCCCAACTCCAGCCAACCTTTTGTCGGCTGGCATTCTGGGATAGGTTCTGAATGTGTGACAGGGGCCACTGGCCACCAGAAGAGTGACCATGGGTTTGACCCTGACAATTGTGATGTGTGAGGTTACATAAACAGTTGTACAGGTAAAAAGAGAGGGCTGGTGCCTTTTAGCACAGGTGTCAGAGTATCCTTCGGGTTTAGTGTGACACAGAAAAGGGATGTCGGATTTTTTTCCTACTGCCCTGCTAACAATACATGACCGGGCTGTGGTCAAACGTGACACTAGATAGCCTGTTTACATGATACCCTACATTACGCGTGTGTTTGGGTACACCTATAGGGATCAGTTCGTCTGTGAACACAGGAATACAATAGGTGAAGAAATGTTGTAGGGCAAAAGGTGTTTACGGTCTCGTCAAGTGGTGTCTGGAAAGGCACCTGAATAAGGGCAAATATACAATCTCAGTACTGCATCTTGTTGTATTAAACCTTTGCTCTTCTTTATCTTGTTTTTCAATGTCCTTTTAACTTAAGTCAAAGTCGTCCATCAGGGTACGTGACAAAAGCAAAAATATCCTGGACAAGGAAATCTGTCTGATATTGACATTTACTGCCATTTCGTAGCACATTTTTGTCATGCATCATTTCAAACTTGGAGTGCTTAAAATAGCCCATAACAAGCATGGGGAATTTTTATCTTTTAGGTACTGCCCATACATAGCTAGAACCAGCCTACAATACAAAACAAGCAACCATTTTCCTTCAGTGACATCGCATTTTTGCCTCACAGGTATCAGTATGCTTATTACATTGACCAGAAAATTGAAAGAAGTAATACTAATTTTTTAACAGTTTTAGCATGATCCATACTTGCGGTGGTGCAGGTAAAATTTGTCTGGTGTAGGTTATTTTCAAATGTCCTGCACCAGTGCAGGTGTGCAGAAAAAAAGGATTTGAAACCCTGAACACAGTCATACAATCCTGTCCCTTGAGGATTTCTATTTCAGACAGTCAGGCTACAGCTTTTGTACAGAGGGGATTTTCAACGGCTCTGAGCAGATACATCTATTTGTGACTCATACAAAATGAGGAATTAACAGGTGAATGGCTAAAATCTCAATGAAAAAAGGTGGAATTGCTTCAAGAAAATCACACAATAGCATGGTTGAAACTTACTTTAGAATCAATGACGAGAAACATCCATGTCTTTGGGTTACTTCTTTCTGACCAATTCACATACCAGTATTCATAGCCATTTGTAGCAAATGCGAATCAAAACCTTGCTCTATGACACACTCACAGTGACTGGTGAACCCTGTATCTGGTTGTGGTATCAAAACATACTTTTCCCCCTATGGAGTTATAGTTAAAATGTGACTCACTTCAATGTGGTAAAAATTATAGTAGGTTGCACTGGCAAAATACCAAAAAATAAGTATGTTTGAGTTTACAATCTAGAAAATAACTGAAAACAAACAAAAAAGTTTGTCTTCTTTTTGCGCCTCTTTTACATACCAGGTATCACCATGTGGATGTCAACAGAACTGCAGCCGGCTCACCCTGGAATGCAGTTGCGTAATGCGCTGTTGAATGAACATGAAAAACCTCACCATCTAAATGTAAATCATATTATGGTCTAAAAGCCGATACATTTCTGTACCACACAGTGCAGTTTACTCCTGGCTATCTCTCACATAAGTCGCTCTAGCCAGGCTTCAAGAAGTTTGTCTGCACTACTTTTTATACTCGCATCATAGTGTCTAGAGGTCGCCCATTAATACTGTGTTCTACGGCCTTGTGATGAAGCGAAAAAACAGAACTACAAAGCTGGACCTGTGACCATGGTAGTGTTCTTCTTGGCAGAGATGTAGCATGTGGGAGAATACTCCCAGTCTCAGTCCATAATAGAATGTTTGTAGATGTTGTGGAGCAGGGTTCAGGATCAGTGCAGCAGAGTCTGTGTTCATACACCTAAGTTTGGCACAGGAGATTTTGGGGTGGGGAGGTCACTAGTATGAACATGCCTTCGGAACCAAACTTGCAAATGATGTCTTGAACTTCCAACAAAGACGTCCAGTGCAGGGGGAGGGAGAAAGGTCAAATTCTCCTTCAGGAGTCTTTTCATCTACAAGCAGGGCTGGAAATACTTTTTTCTGCATACCTGCACCAGACAATTAATTTTACCATTCAAACTTTGAGAAGTGTGGATCGTTCTAAAAACTGCTCAGAAACCATTATTTGTTTCATACTTCATAGGTGGTAAGTTGGTAAAGAAAAAAAACAATACAAATCCACATACACCTATATGTATCATTATAATAAATCCAGTACATGGACCAGTGCAGGCTAGGTACATGTAGACATGAGAAATACCATCACAGCTCCAGTTTTACCTGCACTGAGGTGCATGTATTGCACCCAGTATTTCAAGCCCTGACAAGGAACTGCACCTGCTAAAAACAGGGAGGGATGCAGTAGAGCACTGAGACTGAGAGAGAGTGAGTACTGTCTGTTTGGTAGAAGTCAGTATATTATATACACATCACCCTGGGAGGGTTGTGAACACAAGCTTTTACAGCTTGTTTCCTACAATAGCACACTTGACACTGCTAATGACATGATCATCCTTCCCTTTGTGAAGTAAATACAGAGTCATTCACAAGGCAAAATAAACTGGAAAAGCTTTAATCCCATAACAAAAGGGCCCCATAATCACATTGCAGTCATCATTACTGTGTGAAAACAAACACTTGATAAAATTGGACTAACAATGGGCCTAGCTTAGGAAGACAAAAGGAGATGAAGTTCTGAATGAAAAGGCCAGTTTTGATATGGTAGGTATTATAGACACAGAAAGCAAAAGATTATGACAAAAGATGCTTTCGGCATCATCAAGTGTCGGCCTCCATGTTGTGTGGCCAAAGTTTTGCCCAGACAACATTGCAAGGTTGCCAACATGCAATTTTGTGTATGTGGCTTTAGGTCCAGACTTATGATGAGTCCGGAACTGAACCTAAACCTCTGGACTTGAATCCGGACCTGAACCTAAATGTGGGTTTAGGTACACAGCACCAGACTACCAGCCTGACCATCTCCTATCCCCCCAGATGTTATAAGAAGGAGAGTTTCCCCACCAGTGCACCCTGAGTCCCAGTGCACCCGGATCTGTTTCCCACCACCATTAGTGGACAAGTTGTCTGTACTCCAGACAAACACTTCCTGTTATGTGTACTTAGTGCCACAATAACCTGTGTGTCTGTACCCCATCATGCTATATTGAATTCCCCCTTGACAAGCCAATTGAAGGATGTGCTCCAGCCTCCTCCTTCTCTCTCTGTGGCTCCCAAACATCCCGAGTATTCAAAGTAGGTCTCTTTTCAGCTTAGAGACAGATCTTGCCATCAAAGTATTCCATTCATAGGAAAAAGTCTAGACTATTTAAAAGTCAGTATACATATCCAATCATCATTGTTATATACCTTCAAGTTCTTCCCTCTCTTTGGCTCCCAAACATCCCGAGTATTTAAAGTAGGTCTCTTTTCAGCTTAGAGACAGATCTTGCCATCAAAGTATTCCATTCATAGGAAGAAGTCTAGACTGTTTAAATATACAATCGTACCTGTATAATAGTTTTAATACCTACTCATTATTGCCATTGCTTTGTACTTCTAAACTATCTGGATGAAAACATTAGGCCAAAGCAAGTAAATTTTATGGATGACATCTTCTGCAGACTCTAAATCTAATGCGAGTGGGCGAAAAATAAACAAGGCGGGCCGAAAAAAACAAGGTTATTACATTTCAAAATTATGACTCAATCATTGTACAAATGGTTTTGATTCAGTGGGAACATCACATATACACAGTCAACATCACATATCACTGCATCAAACTAAGAAACAAAACATTAAATCAGAGCCTTTTCTTGTCTCTTTATAGTTGTCTGTCATCCACCTTGCGGCATGGCAATAGACATCTTGGCCCATTTTTGGCATATTGACGACCGTCAGAGGGCAACAAAATTTCTTGTTTTTTTTCCCCAAACCAGGCGAAAATTAATGCGCGTGTTGATGTCATCCATAAAAATTACTTGCTGTAGCCTTATAATGCCGGTAGCATGTGACCCAAAAAGGCTACAATTGGTCATACTTAGCGGTATTGATTGTGCTTTTATTGGAGGTCTTAGCTCTTGGTCCTTTGATCCACTAAACGTAGCTCTGTAATCCTCCTTGAATACTTCCTGACAAGGAACGTAATCCTCGTGTCATTCATTATCCTCAACTCTCAAGGCAGATCATACCGTAGCGAATCGATCACCATCAACACTTGAGGCAGATCCCATCCATAGAAACTTCAAAACTTCAGGAAGATCCCACCATAGCAACTTGATCAAAATCCACACTTTATGCAGATCTTTTCACTTGATCAAAATCCACACTTTAGGCAGATCCTACATTAGCAACTTGGTCAAAATACTTTAGGCAGATCCTACCACATAGCAACTTGATCAAAATCCACACTTAAGGCAGATCCTACCATAGCAACTTGGTCACAATCCATACTTTAGGCAGATTATAACATAGCAACTTGGTCAATATCAACACTTTGGGCAGATCCTACCATGTGTGTGTGTGTGTGTGTGTGTGTGTGTGTGTGTGTGTGTGTCTGAGTTATAAAGTGATACACAACTTTGTACTAGGACTAGGAGATTAACGGATGTTACCAAGAACAGCGGAAGTGACGGGTAACCTCCTCACACAGACCAATTTGTAACCATGCCACATGCCAAGAAGCAACACCGACATCAAATGGGGGAGGGCCATCAACCTGAACTACCATTATATATACAGAAGGTCCATTTTCCGTTTATTCAGTCTAGATGAATATTCGAAATTATTGGTCTCACGGTATAACAATATAAGGTTTATAATCAAATCAATCTGCTGATGTTGTGTTTCCTCAGTTCAAAGGCAAATGCTTAAGACCTTCCAAAAAAGGAAATGTTACAAATTAAACACAATATATAATGTTGGTTGCATGTCTGTAGGTACAATATACCACATTTAATTTCTAAAGTGTGTATTTTCAAGTTATAACTCATTGGTTTATTGATATGAATGCTTTATTGATTACTTCCAATTTCTATTTACATTTCAACTCATCAAATCATCAGTTCATCAAGTATTCTATTAAGATCATATAAACATTAAAGACAACTATGCCTTTCATACAGTGATTCCTAAAACCAGGTTGGGGTCGAGGGAACAGATCACGTAGCACTGAAATATTACTAGACTGCAATTGCACGGGATTACTTTGTAATGAAATCTCCGTGCCACTGTAGCAGGTTTGTTGACACAAGTTGGTTTCTAGGGCTGTATGATTTGGAGCGCACGCTCTCTGTGTAACCAAGTTCAGGAGGGTGCCATTTTCAAGATGCCAGCCTGAACATCATGACAGCTACTGTTTAAACTGAGACAGGAGAACTGACAGTGAATACACATCTGCCTTTCCAACTACATAGATTTAAAATGGGACATGATCTAGCTTTCGCTTGATTTTAAACTTAAAGGCATCCAATGAAGCTCCAAAACAACAAAATTGGAAATATTCTGAATAAAGCAATCTGTATAATATTGACACATACTGTCCCACATTAGCACATTTGCATCAGTATTTCATACTTTGGGCATTTAAAACAGTGTAGGAATAAGCCCCAAGCCCTTTATTTTCTAGGTGGTACCCAAAAATCTTACCAGTAACCATTTCCGTCACACTTTTCAGCATTTTTGCTCCATGAATGTCAATAAATATTGGGATAATGTTGTTTCAGCTTAGTATGTAGCTACATAGGTAAGTGACTAGAATATTAACTTGAAAAATCTGGTTTTCAAGCCCTAACAAGTGCATTGGGAACCTTTAAACTATTGAGAAGTTATATACTAGTATAATGGGCAGGGGTCACAGAGGAAAACTGTCCAGTGTGTCCTGGGTGAGGCTTTGGCAGCTGCCTTGGCCAGGGGGCAAAAATGTGCTGGAAATAACAGCAGGCTCACAACTTAATCTGGAACTCCACTGCCAGGAAATAAGGAGTAACAGGCTCCCAAAGTGATCCAAGGCATCACGCAATTTCAATCATGGCTGTCAACTGTGAACCTCAAGTATAAATTTCTTGCAACGTCCGGTGCATATCATCCTTACTAACAGTACATCACGTACAGTTGGTCCAGCGTTTTAGTATTAGGCAACATCCAAATTTTGCCACCTACAGGTATGACAGAAAAAATTTTTACCCAATCCGTCATCTTTGATGGACAGAAATTGGTGTGTAGAGACATTGAAAGAGATGTCATTATACATATACCAGCAGCAAAAGTGGTTTAGCGTTTTACATGTAGCATCCAAATTTTGCTGCTCATGAGGGACAAAAACTTTGCGCAATCCGTCATCTTTGACAGACAAAAATTGGCGTGCAAAGACATAGAAAGTGAATTGTCATTAATAATACTAGCAGCAAAACTGGTCCCTAAAGATACAGGAAATGGCATTTCAGAGGGTCAAGATTTCAACATTTTTCAGGGAAAGCATGCCCTCAGACCCTCCAGGGCTCGAAATACTGGGTGCATGTGCACCTTATTATTATTAGTGCACCCAAATTTGGAGCTGTGCACCCAATTTTTTTCTGTGGGTGCACCAGTGCACCTATATTCCCAAAAATGAATTTCAAGCCTGCCCTCTAAGGATTGCGCTTCTGCATTCGACGTCAAACAAAATCAACATGACCAAAAGAAAATATCAGGCTGGCTAGAACACTGAGTTGACCTGACAGAATAGCTGGCATACGGCCTAATAGGACATGGATGCTAAAGTCGGAGCTGCACAGTTAGTATACACAACAACTGGAGGGAAGACTCAACCCTACCAATGACCTTCAAATATTTATCATCACCAGCAAGCACCGTAGCAGATGTCCCGTCATTCCTGCCATTTTAAATTACTCCCTCGGTGGGGCAGTCAAAGTGGTCTTTGTCCAGACAACTTTCGCTTCTATATACTACTTTTCAGCGTAGGATGTCCGAGGGGAGAGCAGATGTTGAAAGCTAAGCATACACACAGCAGACGTACCAGTGGAGATTTCAGGCCAGGACAGAAACAACTTTTGTCAAAAAAAGCCAGCATGATCTAATGAAGGGCTCGAAATACTGGGTGCATGTGCACCTTAGTGCAGGTAAAATTGTGGCTATGCAGGTATTTCTCATGTCTACCTGCACTAGTACATGTACATGTACTGGCTTTAAAATATACATGCAGGTGTACATGTATGTGGATTTTTATTTGCTGCACTAACTGTTACCACAGTTGAACTTGAAGTATAAAACAAATGGTTTCTGCACATTGTTTAGTATGATCCATACTTCTCAGATTCTGAGTGGTGCAGGTAAAATTTGTCTCTTGCAAGTAATTTTCAATGTTACCTGCAACAAAAGTATTTCGAGCCCTGTAATATCATGTAGCAATGGCTGACTTGGAAGTCATTACAGAGAAACAGCTCTGGTTTCCAATTAACGGTTAAGTACGTTTATCAAGGATGGATACGAAAACAAACCATTCCCCAGTTGCACATTTTTGGACTCCGCCTGTATTTACATAAATATCTACAAATTTCCTTCCAAAAAGAAGCAAGAACAGCATCAACATGTCTAAGCAATCGCTCAAACAAATGATCTTACCTACATAGTACAATTTGGAAGTTTTGTCCAGTCAAATTTTTCTTGTGAAGCAAGTTTAAATTGTAATTTCCAACACAACAAATTGCAATCACCCAAATTTTCAACTGTACAACTCCAGTCTTTGTAAAGGAATGAGCAATCCACCGCTTCCGTGACGTTGAAAATTTGGGTGATTCCAATTTGTTGTGTTGGAAATTACCGTTTAAACTTCAATCATAGTGATTTGTACCAACACAGATGAACTTTCAAGATAAATGTTTTCTGTGTTGACACACATGTCAGGGGAGTAAGGTGTCAGTATGTTTATGATTGAGTGCTTCATCAACCACTCACAGAAATAGCAGGCAGTGACTTTTAAGGGCCTGGGGGTGAAAGGTCAGAGGTTAGAATGTCTGCCAGGGCAGAGATGGCCCCTATGGGACCTATCCAATTGATATACTAGTATTTTGGGGGCATCAACAATATGGCCTGAATTATATTAATAATGTTCACTTATCAGGAAGGACTTATACTTGGTCAGTGCTGTATTTCCTGATTTTTTTAAACCTACTTCTGTGTTCACATTTTTTACAGTCATTAAAGTAAGTTACAATTAAAAGCAGTTAACATACAACCAAAAAAGATGTCATACAACCATCTCACAAGATTGGCGAGACCACCATGCCCTAAAACCACAATGTTTACCTCAGAATGGGTTAATACCTTTTTGATGTCATTAAATAAACACTTGAAAGAAACAGGACAAGGGAAACTGGCCCCCACAGGACAGCTGTAAGCATGGTCCTTACACCAAGACAAACACGTTGTACACACAACTCTGCTTACTCTGAAGATTCACTATCTTTACTAAGGTGGGCGCTGTATAGACAGACTACGTCAAGATAGCCTGGTGACATAACAACTCCTCAGTACAACAGATAGTCACTTCCCATGGCCAGCATTATCTGACAAAATCAACATGCACATCTTACTTTGTTCTCACAAGACTGGCAAGACTTTTGTGTCAGATTCTGATATATGCTGTTGAACTTTTAAGTTAAATCATGATAGATAAGGGTCTTTTATCCGTAGACACTTAGGAAGTACTTTTAACTGAAAGTATGAGGATTCCAATGTTATCTTGGGATGCCTACGGGTATAGAAAAAAACAAAATGAAGAAACTAATGAAGAGAATGAAAGAATGAAGAATGTAATGAAAGAATTAAGAAAGGCATTAGATTCTTTAAGAATTAGTCACAGACAAGCAGTAAGGTACAAAATTAAATTGCTCAATATAAACTTTCTGGTCAATTAAAGCAGAGAAATTTTTTGACTTCACCCCAAGATTCCTATTGAAAACGGAAACCCTCGGTTCAACATTCTTTCTCAATTAAGCAGACAAAGTGGCATTCCCCTTGCCTTCGGGCAATTTCAAACCACATTGTTCTCATATGAGAGTAGATCATTCACTCACGAACAACTGCTGAAACGTTCGTGACTTTCTCGGACAGGATTCCGGTATCCCAACACGTCAACGAGACAACGACAACAAATCCTGGCGAATTCCAAGTGGGGAAGGTCATGTGTGGCATTTCCACGTCCCCGCTGTACTAGGGGCATGTATAGGCACCAGGTGCAGGGTGTCCTCTAGGTGTCCGTCACCTGCTTGACCCTACAGGCCTTCTAGTCTCAAGTTTTGGTCAGGGGAGTTTCTAACAGAAGCGTTAGGCTCTGGTTCCTCTAGAGTTTGTTCTACTAGCTGGGCGGAAAATTGCCTCCGTGAGAATTCTGGCATTGGATAAGCCTTCTTAGGAGGCACATGTCAAGAGAGACGTCCAGACACCCTGGCATTTACACCGTACCCTGGTGTGAGACCCATTATTTTCTAGCACTGATACCTCTCAGTCAAAAAGGCGGTTTGGTTTGCCTTGGGCTGAGACCTTATTGTGTACATAATTGGTAGACAACTAAAAGATTCTCATTTTGAAAATAGTTTTTCACACGTTCTAATTTTTACAGATGACAGTTTTAGTGGTGGCAGATAAAGGGTATTCGTAAAAGAGGGAAAATAAAGTTTAACTTTAAAAAGTTTATTGAAGGGATGATGTTGCCCGTTTTATCAGTTAAGCATACAAGTCCTTCCTGCCCAGAAACAGAAGCACATGTGAGGTGCCCAGAGCACATTCCACAGTTGGGCAGTAAATCTTTGCCTTTGTCACCACTAGCAAATTGTCCTGTCCTTCCAATGCTGTCTCAATGTTTCTTTAGTTTCTTAAAACTAGACTTAAATGTGTTAACCAGGACAAGTTTGGGATAAGGCAAGATTGTTGAGTTTTCGGTTAAGCCGACAATGCTAAAAGTTGTGATGATGATGAATTGTGGGATTCTTACCTCGTACGCCCAGGTACAGGACACTCCGGCAAACTTGTGGATGCAGCGCCCGATCTCGACATCTTCGTGCGAGGTGTAGAGATGCTTGAGACACCAGGAGATGTTGGGTACCATCCTCCGCAGTGTCTCCCTGCTCATCAGCATCCCGGGACCCCCCATGCAGAAATTCTCGCCCGCGTCCAGCGACAGACGGCCCAACTCCTCGGCGCTGCCCAGTCCGGTCTGTCCGATGTACAGCGGCCGGGAAGAGTTGACGGATCTGAGGAACTTTTCCAGTTTGTCCCCCTTGATGTAGACATCATCATCCGCACGCATGAACCACTCGTACTGGTCCAGGTAATGGTCGTGCATGTACTTCAGCATGAGGAAGGACTTCTTCTGAGGGGGGTAGGCGTCGTCAACCCCCGGGATGTTCACGCGGGTGAACCCCCCCTGAGACAAGCCGTCCGGATCGTAAGCGGAGTAGAATTCGACCTTGCCGGGTATATGCTGCTGCCAGGTCTCGTATGCCGCCACGGCGCGCGAGTCCAGGTATTTTTTGGCCGTCATCACCCCGACGTACACAAAATTCTTGCCCCGCTCGGGGCCGGCGGACTCCCTCTTGGGCGTGCTGGCGGGTCCCCCCGGGTCGCCCGCCCCGCTGGACAGCAGCTCTGCGGCCGTGGGGTCCCGTCTGCAGCCCACCCGCGCCCCGAGACTCCCTCCTCCCCTCGGCGGGTCGGCCCTCTGCACCACCAGCCAGCTGGCGAGCGTGAACCCCAGGAACAGTCCCGCACACAGCCCGACCACCATCCGGGCTCGCGCCGTCATGCCGGCCCGCCGCGTCCACAGCATCACTCTCGGGTTCGTCAGCAGGCCCAACACACCGCTCCGCTGACGACTACATGTCTTGGTGGGCAGATGGTCCTCTCTGTAGACAGAAAGATCGACATTAGTGAGGAACTCAGCCTGACCGAAGCTGCAGGTTCACCAGTTCGGCCGCCATCTTGTTTATTCATGACGTCACATGCACAACACCCACGTGGATCCTCCACGCCAGATAATCCTGACATCATTTAGAACCTGGTTGGACCTACTTAGTACTAAGGTTATTTGTAAGCGCATAGCGTGATATTTAAGGAGATAACATCTGCGGGAGACAGAATATGAACAAGTAGAGAAAGATAAAATCCAATAGGACTGTTACAGTATAAACATCTAGCTCCAGTGCACAGTGAACTATAAAACACCTCGCTACATTGTAGCTAGTTCCAGTGCACAGTAAACCAGTCATATTATTCAATAGCCCTGATGAGGGTCTGCATGCCCTTTTTCGTTAACCGTTATGGGCTATTTTAATTCACCGTTAATCGTTGCCGGCTCACTCTAATTCAACGTTAAGCGTTATCAGTATATTCATCGTGAAGCGTTATTGGTCTTTTAAATTCAACGTAAAACGTTATTTGTCATCCTAAATTCAGCGTTAAGCGTTAATGAATGATTCTTCGTTTCGCCTAATTTTGCCTTTCAAAATGCAGGAAAATGCGTTATTGAAGGTTTAAAAATACAAAATTTCCCGGGGGAGAATGCCCCCGGACCCCCACTACATTGCTCGCACCTTTGGCGCTCGACTCGCGCTTCTGCGCTCGGTCCCTTCGGCTCTAGCCAGAACCAGCTTTCCCGTCAATTTCCGGAAGTTTGCGGAGAAGGACCGACAAACACTCTCAACACCGTGATTTGCCTCTCAAAATGCGGGAAATTGCGTTTTTGAAGGCTTAAAAACCCTAAATTTCCCGTGGAAGCATCCCCCGACCCCCCTAGATTACGAGCGCCTTCGGCGCTCCCCTCTCAAAATCCATCGGTAAAACTGGGCAGACTGAAAAATGCAAGCTGGCCGACGTCGACTCGGACTCCCCTTTATTTGAGGACGCACTCAGGGACCAGGGCAGGTGGGAAACACAGGGAACACATAGCTTTAATGCGTGCTTCATTACATGTAAGATATACGTAATTTTGTCAGTGATCACCTTTTCTCACAAAGCGAGATACCAAATCAAGTGCAGCTCGAAAAAAAACCCTGTCAATTTACCGTTAAGCGTTGCCGACCGTCCTGAATTTACCGTTAAGCGTTATCGGCCCTGCTGAATTTACCGTTAACCGTTGGCAGGACCCCCCTCATGCAGACCCTCCCTGATGAAGATGACAGACAGTCATCGAAACGTCGGCTCTTGTTAAAAAAAGGTGGTTATGAATACATAACTTTGCTATTCAATCATTCACTATATAACTGCAATTATTCACAGCGATATAGTCATTTTTTTATGTCAAAAGCTTAGAGCTAGCTGGGAGAGGCCAATGGTAAAGTCATTTGTTGGGTCAACATATAACGATACTCTGAAATGAGGACAACGAAAAAAAAAAAAGATAAAACTAACAACAAATCAGATAGTATATACTATACACCAGAAAACCCTTTTCCGTACCGTAAGAAAACCATACTGCAGGAAAACAAAAAATCATGTTTAAATCCATGGACATCAACAAATCAACTGCACTGTGTTGATGATTAGAAAAATGTGATTTCTTCCAGGTAAAACGGAGGACACAGAACATCAGTAATATCCCAGCATTACGTTCAACTTGAAACTTTGATAAATGAATTGGGAAAAAATATTATGATAAAGTCGATCGTATGTAACTATAACTTTGCAGTTAGGTCGGTTCAAAAAAGTGAAATGAAGGTTTGGTCCTTTGATGGCCTCGTCAGCTCGGAGAAACACTGCTAAAAGATGCGACAACCGGAAGTTTGGCTGCAGTACCAAGGCCAGCCAGCAGGAGGCTAGGCCCACATTCGACCTTGAGCGTTGTATTCACCCCTTGTATCTACCCCTTGTCTACCAAATATCATCACAATCCATAAAAGCCTTGATATAGTTATGCTGATCACAAATATGCGGAAACACAGGCAGACCAAATACAATATCTCCATTTTTCATGGAGGTAATAAACCCATAGATCATTAGATGGGCTACGCGGTATTTAAAAAGGGAAGAAGAATAAAAATGCTTGTGGCTTTGGATATGGTACATGGTATCACGGATCTCGACTCAGAGACCGGATATAATGTTACATTTATATAAATTTCGCACGAAAAAAGATTCCAGACTAGACTGCAACAGCAATGACCAGGTACCTTACCCTCCAAGCAGAGGTTAGAGCTGTTTTTGAACGTGTTTTTTTTTTTACCTCGTTTAGGCGTTTTGTGGTGCTTTCTATTTTGCTATTTTGTTGGTTTTCCTTTCTGAGGCCCAGGATACCCAAGAAATGCCGACAAAAAAGGAAACTTTCTTAATCCCTACAAAAAGCTATAAAAAGTCCTAAAATAGGCTGCTTGGAGAGTACAGAAACCGTATCCAGGCAGCCATCCTGATTCGGATGTAATAATAAAGCTAACAAAAGCTACAGTGTCGTTTTTGGAGACACTGAAATATGATTCCAACTTAAAAGGGCCGGTTGTTTGCTTTTAAATTACGATCTAACTACTTTTCTTTCATTATTACGTGATTTCATTCGCCTTGGCCAGTGTAACACAATCTCTCGCTGTCAGGGGCTGACGTGAATCGGCCTCCTGTAGCCTCTACCAGGCTCCGGGAAGCGGCATTTTAAACTGTACTCTCTGCATACATGTACTAGACCAACTCCCCTTGCACTGGCATGTTATCTGTCTATTTGGCCAATTTCTACTCCTTCCAATGGCTTTCCGGATCCCGTAGGGATGGTAGCAGCTAGGCCTTCTTCATGAGACCAGTAGAAGGACTGCAGCTGGTAGAAGTGTGATGTAGTCAGGTCGTCATTCGCCCACGGTAGCATGGGTTCCAGGCTGTTTCCAAGTCCTACACAGGCCAGTTCCTCGGCTCCAGAGCCAACATGCCTCCAAGAAAATTGTAACACAGCCGCCCTCAGTAAGGCGCTGGTTTAATGACCTGGACCTAGTATTCCATGGGTGTGGCTGGCATCTAGGCTATCCCCTCAACAAATGGAAGTTGTTATCGCACACAAGAGCGCCTCTGGCTTTAAACCTAAAACTGCAGCTTTGACCTGGCCGCTTGACTGAGGGGACACCGGCCCGTATAATTGGACTCGGCGGGACCGACAGAGCGTGTAGCACCGCATGCACTTGCTCTACTGGCCTGCGGCATGCCCGTAGCCAGGGGCACAAGGCTAAAAGGTCCACTTTTGTATCAAAAGATTTTCCTTTAAAGATGGACTGATTCGTATCACCAACGGGACTGGAATCGTAGAAAACTGCTCACTTTGTCATGGAATAAAAAGCTATGTCTAATTTTTCCATTGAAATCCTCTCAAAATGCAGGAAATGCCATTTCAGGATTTTCTAAATTTTCCGGGGGAGTATGCCCCAGGACCCCCCTACGGTGCTGGCTGGTCCCTCCGATAATGGGAAGAACCCCCCCCCCCTTCAAAATCCTGGCTACGGGCACGTTCGGAAGAAGAGGAGGGGCGGTGTCTACAACTCGATTAGCGGTATCACAACCGATAGATAATACCAAGGGCGAGTGCAAACGACATCTTTTAATAGTGATAAAATCCCTTGCAGGGAAAAATTTCGATACCACAAGGGGGGTATGCTACCAATGACAACTAGTACTACCTCCGTGCAACCGTGGGTATTGTTATTCTTTACATATCGGTATGTCTGCTTGTCTGTGTTTCCGCATAATGTATCTTGTATACTTTCAGTCACGTTCACCGAAGGTTGACAGAAAGTAAAGGTTAGAATATCGCCGGAGTGACAGGGAGCAGGCAAACTTTCCAGGTCATTAAGCCAAAGTTGAGAGAGCCTACTAGTTCACAGGAAGCAAAGACGTACTCCAAGCAGAGGTTTGGGTTTTAGCTTATATTTGGCGTGTCTTAAGGCTTCTTTGTCGGCTTCTTTTTATAAACTATTTTTTTATATACTTGAAAATCCGATTAAAAAAGCCTGTAAACGCCAAAAATAAGCCAAAACCCAAACCTCTGCTTGGAGAGTAGCAAAGACGATTAAAACCTCCTCGCGGGAAGGTATTGTGTTTGGTCTGTCTGTCTGTCTGTCTGTCTGTCTGTCTGTCTGTCTGTCTGTCTGTTTATTTGTTTGTTTGTTGAATGTCAAGACATTTTGGTACTCACTGGTACTCACTCACTCACTCACTCATTCACTCATTCATTCATTCAATCCTGCACTTGGTGCATCGAGCCGACCAGCACAGTTAGTACAGATAGCCTGAATAGCGTTTTTGAAGGCAACATGCTTTTGGGGCGAAATTAACCGCCTTACCATACGTCATGTGTACGGCAGCATTTTTCTTGACGGTATAAGCTCGGATGGCTTATGCCGAGTCATGCAGAGCAGGTTCAGCCCAACAGTCCGTGAGAAACAGGCGTTATCTGTGTAAGTACAAATCCGCCTGGAGTCCGACAGAACACGCATTGGCCACAGCTGAAGGAGAAACAAGTATGTGTCCTATTGAACCGCCTAGCAGCGCCTACGTTAAACTACGTGTACTGAATTTCGTCAGTCCACATGGGCATGAATGTGCAAATAAACATCTTGGCATTGTCATTGTCATTGTTAATACTAGGGTGTGTTTTTAGCCTCCTGTGCAGGCCTCCGAGCGGGTAGACGGTTTTTAAAATACAGCTGTTTTTTTTAGAACTGTAAAACTGTATTATGTAACACTAGGTCGCTACAAAAAGTACATTTTCTGGTCATTTCTTCACAAAGTAAGTTGAATCAACCCTACTGCATTGCATATAAGTACCATTGGGTGGAGGTGCCAAAATATATGACGCCTTAAGAATGTGTTTAAAGCTTGAAACACAGCTGTCAGTCATGTTTGTTTACATCCTGGTAGATTGTGGTGGTACCACAAACTGAGTGCGCCTCGTTTGGTCTGTTTAAGCGCCAACCATAAATGTTAGAAATATGAGATAACTGCTCAAACATGTTGAAAAGTAGAAGTAAATCACAATCATACAAAGATTCTTTCAATCAAAATATTTCCATTTTTGGTGCAAAAAATGTCCCTTTAACGGGTTCTTTTGCCGTGGGATTGTCCTACGACGGCCGGTTGGTTATACGATTGCCGGTTGGTTGTACGACGTTTGGTTGGTTGTACGATGACCGGTTGGTTGTACGATGCCCGGTTGGTTGTACGATGGCCGGCAAAAGATCGCGTCAACGATTCTACAAACCCAACCCGCCCAGAGGCCTGCACAGGAGGCTACTGTATTTTACACCCACGAGTCTGTATAGACCGACTGGAGGGTTCTACACTGTTCGGGGAGGTACTAAAGTGGAGACAGATGACGCAACAAGTCACAACACATGCAACATTAGCACGATAAACGACGTATGAAGGCATTCCCCAGCTCCAAGAGCGGAAATACCGTAGACTGCAGGGGTAGCTAGCAGGTGCGGGTGTGGGGGAGGTATGTAGAATTAGAACCTACATAAAGATACCTCAGACCCTGGCCATAGATATTCCCGAAGTGGTGTCTGTACTGTATACAGTATAATTGTTTATGCTCATGAAGTGATAATAGAGCTACGGCATCTTCATGACAGTACTTTATGTTTCCTCATCCAGAATATTTTTTTTTTCGTTTTGTTTTGCCACCCTGAAATTTCATTGGACGCCTTTAATTTCAAGTCAAAGTCATCGAATTCCGTAGTTAGCCAGTCGTAACTTGCCTCCTTGTAGGAGGTCGGGAAAGATACGACATGACATATCTCTCGGACACTCGGACAGAGACAGGACACCAGCTGAGTCCGCTGTCCGGTAACTCACGCCGCGCCTTGTGTGAAGATGAGCACTCCCTGTGACTCAAGGTTGGCGGGAAAACGCGACAAGGAATGTTCAATATTCCTTAGACTGAAACTATCCGCCCGGAAATAAACATAATTACAAACTGTCCACCATGTGCTATGCGCTGACAGACATTGCCATAGAGAAGAGTACATACAACAGTCCATAACTTCTATAGTGGTCTCAGGTGGGAAAACACTAGTACTCTACGTCGACTAGCCTCCCGAGTGTGCAGGCCTCCGGACGGGTGGGAATTTTGATGTGGCGGGTACAAACCTTCTCTGGGCGGCTGGTTGTAGGATGGCCGGCAAAAGAACGCGTTAAAAATTCTAGAAAACGTAACGCAGTATAAAAACTCCCACCCGTCCGGAGTGGGACGTCGACGTCTCTGAACACTTGATGGTCCTTGATCAATTTCTTTGAAATAGGGATCGTTTTGAGACATTATATAAGATAAGAGTGACCAGGACAGCTATAGGATTTGCGGTCTCGTCCAGGCATTGCATATTCTTCAAGCAAAACTTTCTGAATGTAAATTGTGGAAAGATAACACAAACAGTTACACACCTGAGTTGTTCTCCCTCGTACTTGGGCCTGACTGCATGGAACTCCTGAATTCCCATCGGCCCGGCTCCTCCAGACAGCCGGAAGCACAGAGACGTCGTCTCCGACAAAGTATGTTTCCGTCGATCGGTAAAAACTAGACGTAACAATGTGCCAGTAACTTTTTATGAGGCTAGGTACAGTGCTGAAGGACTAGTACTGCAGCTACTCTCTGTACAGTGCTACCTACTGGAGCTACGCCCTGTACTGTACAGTGCTATTAAACTGCTACTATCTAGCTAAGCTACTTAGAAGAAATGCACGTGTAGCATGTCTGCATACCCTATGACCGACTAGCCCTGCTCCCGACACCTGGTGTTTGGACTGTGCCGGCGGTCTGACCGCGTGGCTGAAAAGGAAGTGACGCAACGACAGAACGTTTTGTAAACACGCTCTTAGAGGGAGGGAAGAAACGTCACAAGAACAGCTGCGACAGGAAGGGTGCGTCAGGGATTGGAAACGTTAAAGGCATCCCATGCGATTTCAGGGCAGCAAAACTGGAAATATTCTGAATAGCACGTTTGAGTCAGTATTTCATACTTTAGACTTTTAAAACTGCAGAAACAAGCCCCAAGATGAGTCCGTTATTTTCTGGGTGGTACCCTAAAAATCAGCCAAGGGCCCTTCCAGTAACTTATATTTTCCTTCAGAATTTTTGCCCTGAGGGTCAATATTGGGACAATGTGGTTTCAACTCAGTATGTGGATAAATGGATAGAATATTGGCTAAAAATCGGGTTTCCAAGCCCTAGAAACTGCACTGGATGCCTTTATTTTAGATCATGAAGCCACGACCGTGCACGTAGTGGGGTGTAGCGCACGGAATAATCGGTAGATGACGCTAATGTAACGTTACTTTTAAAAAGTCATTACACTTTACTCGGTGATCCTTTGCGTCGGGTAACACTTCTTGGGTTACAAATACACATCAAATGATGGGCTACAATATGTTTAGCTATAGATACTAGTATAAGGATAGGAACACATGCGCGAAACGTGGACCACCAGACTCCTTTGCAGGCTGAATAAATAGTAGAAATAGGCCTACATAAAAAGAATGTAGCTGGCCAGGGGAGTTGGCCGGTGATTGAGGGTCCAGTTTGCCTGCACGTGCAAACTCCCCTGGGCAGCTATGTTATTTTAAACCGATTTCTACTATCTATTCAGCCTGAAAAGGAGTCTGGTGGAGACTAGACCACGATATGTGATGTCGATCACTCTACACACCTGTTGATTTTTCTCTGAACAAATATGTTTTCTTAGTGATTCTGCACTGCCAACGTACATATCGGTGTATGTTCTTTGCTCGACTGTGACGCATTGACAGGGGCTTACTGTTTGACAGAAAGCTAATGTAGCGCACTGTGTGCTATTTAACAAAAGAATAGACATGTTTGCACTCTATATACGTCATCTTAGTGCGCAGTGCGCACATATACCGGAACATAACATATCTATATAATGACGTCGACGAATCAACAAAAAGTGACAGCCCTGCATTTAATTACAAGTAGATTATTGAATGAAGACCTTTATTGTACATTTTGCCCCACTGGGCTAAAGACAGGTCACATATTGACAAAGTACATCATCAATGTTGATAATACAACGGCTATAGTACACAAGTACGTTCAACTTCCTCTCGCTTTCTGGTAATCTTATAAATGTAGTTGGCTGTATGAGTAGTTAAAGCTGGTTTGTTAAAGACTACAAGGAATATAAATTTCTCTATACTATTCAAATACTTAAATTGGGAGTATTTGCTTGACACAAAATCGAAAAGAACGTTTCTTTCGCTGTCATACATGGAACAATCCACAATAAAATGTACCTCGTCTTCTACTTTACCTAAACTACAATATTGGCAGATTCTTTGCTCTAGCGGAGTGCGGTTATGTCTTCCTGATTCAATTCGCAAATTGTGACAACTGATTCTTAGTTTAGTAATGGCAGATCTGTGACGTACATTTGCGATCTTAAGATAATCTTCTTCGTTATATGAGTGTTTTAATAATCTGTATGTTCGAAGTTTATTTTTTGAATTAGCAACTCTATTATCGTTGTGGATTTCGGAAAGGAATGTTTGGAAATGAATATCTTTTAAACGCTGATAAATTGCTGAGATAATTTGGGGCGTATTTGAGCCGATTGATTGAACGCTTTGCCAGACGAAAGAATAACCGCATTTCTCTAGACTGTTGCGTA
>NW_017803069.1:439615-441751 GCF_001625305.1 Branchiostoma belcheri | reverse complement strand
CCCTGAGGGTCAATATGGGACAATGTGGTTCAACTCAGTATGTGGATAAATGGATAGAATATTAGGCTAAAAATCGGGTTTCCAAGCCCTAGAAACTGCACTGGATGCCTTTATTTTAGATCATGAAGCCACGACCGTGCACGTAGTGGGGTGTAGCGCACGGAATAATCGGTAGATGACGCTAATGTAACGTTACTTTTAAAAAGTCATTACACTTTACTCGGTGATCCTTTGCGTCGGGTAACACTTCTTGGGTTACAAATACACATCAAATGATGGGCTACAATATGTTTAGCTATAGATACTAGTATAAGGATAGGAACACATGCGCGAAACGTGGACCACCAGACTCCTTTGCAGGCTGAATAAATAGTAGAAATAGGCCTACATAAAAAGAATGTAGCTGGCCAGGGGAGTTGGCCGGTGATAGAGGGTCCAGTTTGCCTGCACGTGCAAACTCCCCTGGGCAGCTGTATTATCTTAAACCGATTTCTACTCTCTATTCAGCCTGAAAAGGAGTCTGGTGGAGACTAGACCACGACATGTGATGTCGATCACTCTACACACCTGTTGATTTTTCTCTGAACAAATATGTTTTCTTAGTGATGATCTGATTCTGCACTGCCAACGTACATATCGGTGTATGTTCTTTGCTCGACTGTGACGCATTGACAGGGGCTTACTGTTTGACAGAAAGCTAATGTAGCGCACTGTGTGCTATTTAACAAAACAATAGACATGTTTGCACTCTATATACGTCATCTTAGTGCGCAGTGCGCACATATACCGGAACATAACATATCTATATAATGACGTCGACAAATCAACAAAAAGTGACAACCCTGCATTTAATTACAAGTAGATTATTAAAGCCCCTGTCACATATTCATAAGCTTTCCCCGACCATAACCAACCGTCCGACCGACCAGCCAACCAAGGATGGCTGCATTTCGGGATCAGTCTGACCAGATTTAGGCCACGCCTACCTTTCGACACGAATACAAACAAATTTGGGTTAAATTTGAGTCAACCAGGACAACCACGGCCTAACCACTGCTTACCTACTCTCAACACGAGCAAGTGCGGAGCCGAACACCAGCCGACCTGGCTCCCGATCTACTCTTAACCATGGCCGTTGGTGGGGTGTGACAGGGGCTTTTCCGGCGGTATGATGGTGGGTTGAAACTTTGCCAATGGAGTTTTGTACGCCAGGAGTTGATCAGTCTCACCACAATCGTAGTAGGGCTATTATAGAACTTCCGTCGCCCAAAACCTGCCGGGGAAGCCAGGGGGAACCTACCGGAGTGGGGCGGCGAAAGCTCCTGCATCCCCGAAGAGAACCTGCCATAATTACAGCGATAGATTGGGCACCAGGAGAGAGCATTTCGAATTTCGAAACACGCACGTTAGTCAGATGTAGCCTCCACCAGGCCTTTCTACGGGAATACGCGTACGGATCGTAGATTTCGGCAAAAAAGAGAGTAAAATTGGCCAAGGGAGTCCGACCGCGGCCGGTCAAACCTACAAGGCGGCCAAACTCCCCTGGCAATTATTCTCCTATATACATGTAGGCAGCGTAGTTAGTCTGGTAGAGACTAAGATGCAGTCAGTTGTGCATCCGTTTAGTTATCATTATCGCTCAAGACACTTCCGTCCCTGGTACTAGTTCCTGGTAGTATAGTGTACGTCATGCTCCTGAACATGATACCATCGACATTCAGAGGAAGACCGTGATTTGAACTTGTTTGAAAGAGGAAACAACATTTTTGCTGATGATCGCCACTGGGGAACTCCCTCCGTTTGCCCCACAGAAACCCAAACGAGCTATATTAAGCTCGATGTTCCTTATTATATTATTGTTAATTTTTATGAAACTTTCGATAGAAACCTGTCATTTGTTGCCTACATATATTTGCAATAGAACGTGTTTATACATGTCGTAAAATATCATTTGACATGCAAACATGTGCATATGTTCGAATGAAAGCTCATCTGTGTTGGTAGAATACATAGTTAAAGAGTTTGACTTGTTCCAACACAATAAGGAGAACTCACCATAAATTTTCGGCTGATCCCGTCAACCTTCGTCAGATTTGTGATGCAATCGCTGACTTTCCGGAAGTCGGAAACGTGATG
>NW_017803069.1:398164-439595 GCF_001625305.1 Branchiostoma belcheri | reverse complement strand
GAACGTGTTTATACATGTCGTAAAATATCATTTGACATGCAAACATGTGCGTATGTTGTATATGTATATGTCTTAAGTTGAGAAAAATAACAGTACTAGTAGTGTATCGCCATGCACAAGTTTTGGGTGTTGCTTATTGCAATTGGTTATTGTTAATTTTTATGAAACCTTCGATGGAAACCTGTCATTTGTTGCCTACATATATTTCAATTTGCAATAGAGCATGTATACGTGTTGTAAAATATCATTTGATATGCAAACTTGTGCATATGTTGCATATGCATATGTATAAAATTGAGATACTTGAAGTGTATCGCCATGCACAAGTTTTGGGTCATTAATACTTTTCCTGTTTCCATGTGACCAATAATGTATAGAAGAGATTTGTTATTACAGATATGCATTGACTTGGATGATTCCTTCTGAAAATATATATGGGGGTGGACAGGAGAACGATTCGTTTATAAAACACCCAAATGACAGAAAGACATAAGACAGAAAGAGGTGAGGAGTATCTGGAACCGTCGAAAAACATTCGGGAAAAGCGGGCAAGGATGCTAGTGTGCAACAAACATTTTTGTACGTGTCCCATAGTGGCTACGCCCACCCCACCCCCACAAGTGAGTGACATGGTATGTCTCATTTTCTACGAAGGCAGGAAGGCAGAACTACATAGCCAGGAGGTAGGAATTTAGTTCCTCAGTGTTGTGACCATGAAGGGACTGTGTGGTGAGATGTTCGGCTGGGACAGCTCGTTGGGATGCCGCCCGTGTTTCACCTGTGTGACCTGGCCTGACGATCCTCACTGCCGGGACTGTCCACTCCTCGGTACGCTAAGTTTGCTATTTTTAAACGTTCGCTATTGATAGACTTTTGAACAGTTTAGTAGGGGTTTCGGTAAAGTGCCCATTTTTCCCATAGGGGAACTTTCGTAGTTTTTCAACAAAAAGGGTAAAAAAAAAGGCATATAAAAACGTTTTTCAAGAAAAATGTAGAGAATTACTGCGTTTTTATAGGTAAGGCACTGGTGGAAATAACGAAATGTGAGATTAAATCATGAACTTTGTCAGCAATTCCTAGCAAAAAGAAGGCGGAACATCCCGAATGGTAACATGTTTTTCGAAGCTTTTGTATCTTTCTTTTTATCTTTTGTGAGTTTGACAATAAGCTTTCAGATTGACTTTCATGAGCGATATGATCATCAAACCGTGGCTTTAAGACTCGACATATTCTTATAGATTGGTATCATATATATAACATGGCTGTTCATATTGAGAATTAGCACTGCACTTGAAGCTCGATCGGTAGTCATGTTGGAAATTTACCGAAAAAAATACACTGGATTCAAAAGGGCCGTTTCTTGTAGATCGATCGAAGTAAAACATGTGAAACTACGATGACATCGATGCATGAAAAAAAAACCTTCTCCCAAAGATCCGCGTCGGAAAAATACTATAATCAATCCGAGACGAGTTCGATACTTTGCTAAAGGCATGCAATTTTCATGGCGGCGAAAGAAAAACAAAATATTCTAGGAAATCCCTCTGATACTGACATTTTCAAGTTAAAAATTACTGCCATTTCTTAGCACATTTTCTTCATCATTTCGTACCTTTGAAATAGGCTCACAATTTCAACAAGCTGCGTAACACCATAAATAACTAGAACCAGCCTACGAGACGAAACAAGCAACCATTTTCCGTCAGCGACATCGAATCATATCGTACCATACAGATATCCGTATGGTACGGGAGAAGGTTTACCTAATGCATTAGAAACATGACTTTGAAAATCCAGTTTCATGATCAGTTCAGTTACTGCCCTGCTGAAATCGCTTTAGTTGCTGAAAGTGTGTGCGTGGCTTGTTTTTGATCGCGAAACATATTCGAGGGGAAAACCCAGCTTTCTCCCAGCTATCAATCAACGAAACCAACAAAAATGAGCGATTGATAAAGAAGACTTAAGGCATATAGGGAAATAATGAGATCTCGATGATCTTCATGCATGCATATACTCTAGATCTACTGCTAAAATCCATGTTTGCGTAGTCATTACAGTGGCTAAATTAGGTAATTTCGTCTCCCACTGCCTGAAAAGAAGAAGTCAAACCCAACAAAACTAGTACCATGTATCTATGTTGTAGAATGTAGTATATCTTTTCACATAGTCTCTTATATAATTGTAATTATATAAAACCTCTGGCAAGTATTTGCAAATAAACTTTCTATTATATATCATCAAATTCGTCAAAACTGTTGCCGGGGGAACTTCCCTAAAGTAGGGAGAATGAAATAAACAGTTGGTCGGGAACTTATGAGTATTCGGGAAAGTCCCGCCAAAAAACCGGAGTGGCCAAAATAGAACACAAATGTGCATATAAGAGGGTAAAGATTTTTTAGAGCATCCTCAAATTTTGAATCAGTCTTCTATAACATTCATCTTCATAGTACCCATGGATCCATACATGTGTAAGAATCTACCTGTGATAGTGTGCCTACTTGGTCAAATAAAATTGATCATATAAAATATAAAATATATACTAGTCTGAATTCGAATTCCTCATCGATCATTTTTGGATTCACTATTGTTGCAATTTCATATATTAGAGTATCGTCAGTATCTAAATCGCAATGCGCGCAATGTTTTAAACGTTATTAAAGGTATTCAAAGCAATTTTAGGGCGGAAAAATTAAACAAAAAATATTATGGAGTAGGAAATCTATCTGATGTTGAAATTGACTGCTTTTCCTTAGCACATTTTCATCATCATTTCCGATGATACTTAAAGCATTTGAAATAGCCCCAAAACAATTATAAACGAATCTACCATACAAAAGAATCAACCATTTCCCGTCAGAGACATCATATTTTTGGCCTCACAATTCAGTATGCTACAGGACTGGATTGATTCATCTTACTACATCAAAATAATATTACCAGAAAATCAGCTTTGAAAATCCAGTTTTGAAATTGAAATTGGATTCCTATAAAGCAATGCGTGCAATGTGTTAAATGTCAAGGTAGTATCTGATTAATATGACCCAAACGAACAGAGACCACGCCCGGGTACGAGGCCGCAACGACTTCAGCAGGCTGGAGCAGTACTACAACCGGCCGGCAGGAGGAGCTGTGGACTACTGCAGTAGCTGATGTCGTCACCAGTACCTTCCGAGAGCTGCTGCCCGACCTGCCGGGACCCCTGGTCCGATCTACCGCCCCGCCTGACACCCTGGAGACAGTCGGTCCGGCAGGGCAACAGGGTAGGAGGAAGACGAGAATCTAAAGGGGCATTCTGTAACATTTTTCCATAAAAAATTTAAATATTCTACTTGAAAAATCGTCTTGTTGTTGTGTTTCATCATTCCACTTTTCATCATATTTTTGCTATCATTTCACATTTCTTACATTTATGGTTGGCGCTAAAACAGCCCACATGAAGCACACTCAGTTTGTGGTACCACCACAAACTACCAGAATGTAAACAAACATGGCTGCCAGCTGTGTTTCTAGATTCTAAACACACGCGTTACTTACCGTAAGGCGTCATATTTTGGCACCTCAATTTTCTTATGTCAGGAGTAGGAATGATTCAACTACTTTGCGAAGAAATGACCAGAAACTTCACTTTTTGTATCTGGGTTTTACAAGATTCTGATCCCCAGGTTTTGGTCCCCAGGTTTTGATGATGATCTGACGTTGGTTGAGCTGGCTGTAGTGGCCTTACTGAGCGGCCTGGTCACGTTCCTCCTGGTGCTGGTCCTGCTGAGCTGCGCTAGCTGCGGCGTGAGGATGTGGCGCCGCCGGTGGGGCGAGGACACCCGCACCGTCACTCTGGAGAAAACACCTGAAGAAGTCACCTTTCTTACCCCGTACGTACTAATTATGTTTACCGAAGGAAAACATATTGTTTTTGCTGTTTCTTCTTCCGTTCCAAAACCTGACCTGGTCAATGACCTGAACCAGACCGTCTGTCACCATGGTAACTGAACTGGTGTTGGGTTACATCATGTTGCAATTTCATATAATAGCAGGAGGGATTTAGACTCCTGTCACCATGTATGTGAATGTGTTTGAGAAAGAAAATTCTCTGTGCATTACTCTAACATACTTTCAGTTGTTTCTTAGAGTAAAACGCGATTTCGTTGAAACTACACAACTTTTTGTTAGTGTCATTGGTATTCACGGGATATTTTAAATTCGTTCTTTCCCTAGGCACTGATGAGCCCGCTATATTGCAAGGTGCCTTTTTCGGCATGGCCGCTAGGTGGCACCCCAGCTCAGCTCAGCAATTCTGTCCAGGAAGGACTGGATACCAGTTGAAAGCCAACTGAAATGACATACATTACCTAAGCATCTGTCATGGAATTTACTTTGGATATGTAATTGTCATAATAAAAAAATCATTGAGAGTTTCTGAAAGATTTACTTTCTCAATTCATCAATGCACTAGAAACTACATTAATATGTATGTATCTATGAAGGATTGCTACACTATTAAAAGCACATCGCAATATCACTGAAAAGCTCTGTGGTGTACCAGTGGTCAGACTAGTTCATAACTTTAAATCCTTAAATGGATCTGGCTGGACTGTGTAAAATCTTGATGCTAGTTTTTTTTTTTTAAATCTAGTCCATCCTTCTCTGGTTGAAGCCTGATATCTGTTCCTACTCAGTTGTTTGATAGTTGCCTGAAATTCAGCAGCAAATACCAGGCTAATGCCACAAGTTCCAACACTTTTGATTGTAATCCCTTAACAACACTTGGATACTGCAAACATTTTCCGGTTAGGGCTCACTTTTGTGACGGTTTGAAACACTTTTTTGCCGACTAGGCAACCTAAGCAAAGAGCTAGGATGCCTATTTACCCTTCAACACCAGCGGTTATTTCAGAAGGCAAGATGTAAGCCAGGCTATCTATAAAGGTATTACTCACTCTTATGCTGGCTGTGACTGCACTGGGCAACCTGGCAACTCCACTAAGTCTCACACAGATGCCACGACTTAAGTGCAGAGAGCCAATCTCCAAGCAGATCCCTATCGGTGGCAAAAGACAGTATCCATTAGCCATAGGAGTTTAGCTCACCACCGTCACCGATCTGCTTGGAGATTAGTCATGCCACCAATAGGGATCTGCTTGGAGAATACAGTCTTGCCACCGATAGGGATCTGCTTGGAGAATACAGTCTTGCCACCGATAGGGATCTGCTTGGAGAATACAGTCTTGCCACCGATAGGGATCTGCTTGGAGAATACAGTCTTGCCACCGATAGGGATCGGCTTGGAGATTACAGTCTTGCCACCGATAGGGATCTGCTTGGAGATTACCGAGAGCGCACATTTCAAACCCTGTTACTATCTGTCACATTTCAATCCCCGTTACGATCTACATCCTGGCCTCAACATTACATTACACGTGGATATTCTCTGCAATAGAAATAATGACTTATCTACTTAAAGGAGCTCTCTACTGCAGAAGCAGGTATCATGATTCATCAGAGAATAAATTGTTATATATGCTGGAATACACTTTGTTGTGTCATATTTACCTTTAGCCTGAATACATCAGTGATCCAATCCATAAAAATCCCAGAAAGACCCTTTCAGTAATCCCTTTCAACATTCCTAGAGTTCAATGCGCACTGTGTTGATGGAGGTCAATCATCATTTGACAAAGTACCCAAATCTCTGTATCCCAAGAACGGCTTAGGTTTTTAACTGTTTTGTGAACCTTCCTAAATGTAAAAACTGTTTTGTGAACCTTCCTAAATGTGTGATAGTCACTCGAATGCTGCTGTTACGCTAAAGCCTGTCTATTGTTAGCAAGAAATCGTGCCCAAAGTTGACCATACAGGCAAACGTGCGTATACAGTACTGTACATTAGAAGTGGGTCTGTATGGGGATTGGGGGTACATGGATTTAGAAAAGGATTGTTGTCTAAAAGACAGCTGAGGTAATTTAACCAAAAGTCAGGTGCCTTTGTATCCCCCAAAATATTATCTATCAGAAAATAATACCCGCTTCTGGAGTGCAGAGCCCCTCTAACCCACTCCCAAAGCACACTCTTGGATATGAACACAGAAGATGACAAGTAATAAGACAAAAACATAGGTAGCGAATATTTTATTGGACTGTAGTTGGTGTCAGTCTTGTCTAAGTGGAGTTATTATTCTCGCTGCATCATCTTCGCACGTGCCAGCTTCTTCTTGGAGACCTTCTTCTTCGACACCTCATCCTCAGACTTGGCGATGACAGTCTCCTGTTCACTCAAGATCATCTCGATGTGGCAGGGAGAGCTCATGTAGGCTGCAAACAACACAAACTTGTCAGCTTACAGTGTTCTTTGCTTGTTCTGAGTAATGTACCATTCACAAGGAAAACTATAAAACATTAATATAAGATACTGTCCTCATATGTTCACTAGGCAATACATATTTTATGCCAAAAACAGTTCCTCAAGCAACTGGATATGATTTTGGAAACGGTCTGACGATTCAGGTAGCATCCATCACCTTTCGTCAGTGACACTGGAGAGTTGTCAGAAAGGTAGTGGATGCTACTTGAAACGTCAGACCATTTCCAAAATCATATCCAGTTGCTCGAGTAAGTGTCTTTTGACGCATATTATTACCTGGATGTCTAACCTTCACTGACGAATAAATATTTTAATCCAACAGAAGCATTATTTAGATTCTGTTTGAATTAATACTTTTAGACGAATATATGATGGAAGAGAGAGAGGCAAAAATGTCTGAACTTCCAGAACCCAGATTTGTAACTGGGCTTTACCTCGTCATCATGTCAGAGGAACTGTTGACATACAAAATACGTACGATTGATACGGCCGTGGGCTCTGTATGTCCTGCGCCTCATCTTGGCAGCCCGGTTCACCTGGATGTGCTCCACCATCAGGGAGTCCACATCCAGACCCTGCAAGTACATACACAATCAAACATGAAGGCACTGCTAACACTTTTCCTTCTTATCAAGTGAGTTGGACAGGTGCACAGCTAAAAAATTGGGTGCACTAAGGTGCACATGCACCCAGTATTTATAGCCCTGGAGTGGAATCATGTGGCAAAATGGTTAGGTTGTTTGGCCCAGAACCCACCAACTGGGTTCGAATCCACCAATGTGTCTTGTTGTTGTGCCCTTGGGAAAGGCACCTTACAAGACATTCTACACTTCACTCACTTGAAAATGAGTACCTAGCTTCGGTTTGGGATGTCCCTTGGATGGCATTTTGAGTGGCAAATTTTGCTGGCAGCCTAAGCTACTAGTACTAGACTTAGTTTAATGATATCTCTGATGTTAAGTTGAGGTCCTGTGTTTGGGGACAGCAAGAACCTACACACATAAAAGAACCCACCACACCTTTCGAAAAGAGTATCCCCAGTTTGCAATGGTTCAAAGACTGCTATCTGAAAGTTGGTGATTTACTATGGAAGAATAGTGTAAACTAATGGAGACCATAATGAAACAAACAATGAGACATAAGCCCCCTTATACGTCAGCCTTGCATCACAACTGGTTCCTTTCTTAGTTTTGAGTGTAATGACAAAGTACTGTACCTTGAATTCAGCATTGCTCTCTGCGTTCTTCAGCAGTTGCAGCAGGAACTCCGCACTCTTCTTGGGCCAACGTCCCTGAGTCCAGCGCCAGGCTTTACACTACAACACAGCACGAGAAGGCCATAATTACAAGGAATGCCAAACAGAAACAACTAAAATGAGCCATAAAAAAAAGAACATCACTTCATAATGAACAAATTACAAAAGCCAATAACAAATCTATAATTTGCACTTCCAACGGTGTTCTTGCAAGCCTGAAATTTTTTACATTTTACACATTAAAGCCACTATCTTAATTACTGAATAGCTCTTACCTGTGCCTTGCGTCCCACACCACCGTTGTACCTGCGGAAGGGCACGATCTGCTTCTTGGCAGTGACATCTTTCAGGAAACGGGTGGCCTTGCGGATGTGCATGCCCTTGATCGCATTGGCCGTTTCGCGGGTATTCTGTGAGGGTTGTGCACAGGGAGGTGTTTTTCTCAACATGTATATAGGGTGACAATGCTCCGCAGTACTTTGGAACTTGTTGTCATCAAAGATAGTAGTGTATTCAATCCAAAATACAGACTTCTAAGGCACACCATTCCAGTGGAACGCAATACTCTTGCAGGTCACTTTCGAATACAAAAATTTGTCTTCCTACATATACATGTACGTCATGGTATTAATTATTATCACTGTATTGGTACACCGGAAAGTTGGGGAGCAAAAACTTCTCCACACTTCAAAGCTGATATAATTAAACATGTTTTGTGTTGATCTCGTATAATTTGGCCTTGACTATATAAGATAATTTTAAAATAGTGTTTACCTTGAAGTGCACCCGCAAGTTGGAGCCACGGGCTTTACATGCTGCAAGGAATAAGAAATATAGACAACATGTAAATGAACGTACAGGGTAACTGAATTGGTTGATATTGCAGACCAAACATTAATTAGTTAAGTTCAAACACAAAATCAGTACAGTAGTTGAATCAAAATTCTGACTTACACTTGGTGGCGTTCTCCGGGTCTAGTGAGTACCGAGTCATGGTGATGGTCAGTTACCTGTGGTTTTGATAAACAGAAGATAACCTACATTAGAATACATCAACTTGTACTTATATAATAATGATTTATTTGTCTACTCTAACACATGCAGTCTTTCCCTAACAACCCACATACTTTATGATTGACCAAGTAGTAGCATTTTCAACCATGTATTATCTTATAATTTGTCACAAAAATTATGTAGATTCTAAATTATTTATATTTTCTACATATTCCTCATGTGACAATAATATGGAAGAATGGCGGTGCCTGTGGGAGTTAACGCAATTTAAGACGCTAAAACGGTTCCATGTACTGAGTTGGGAATTCTTGGTTTAGTTGGAAGTGTTGTGCACCATGCATGGCTCACTTGTAAACTTTCCACGTATGAACGTAGGGAAAGTGTAGTCTGTATAATTACATCAGAACGTGTATCGAAAGAACGTCTTTAGAGTCAGATCTAGCTTTTGGTGTATTCTGTAGAATGTATAGAACGTATGGGTTCCATCCTGAGAAAATGTTAAATTTGACTCTATCGGCCTGACGATTTCTATCATCATGGTAGGAGCCTAGGATGGAAACATCGTCTGCTACGGATGTGTGACATTTTCCGATGGCAAACGGTTCTGAGGGAAATTTGGTCTCAAATGATTCTGGATAGTTTAAAGAATATCTGATTAATGGTTCCGACTGATTATACATCATGATAGGTACAGGATGCCGTGGATAGTACGAACATTCACATTTTGTCCTCCATCTTACCTGAACCCACCGACGAAAGAGGAAGTGCAGGGGCTTGTGGGTATGTCATTAGGGGAGCACCATTAACTACTAGGGGTGTTGCTTGCTTCCTATATGTGCTTATAAAGCAGTTTTAACTGCACTATCATATAGAAAAGAATGGGACTGAGGGAATATACATGGAGCATTAGCAATTTTATAGAATTTCATTATTGTTTCTCGAAGTATAGAAACGACAAAGATCCAAGTTTATAACTAACGGATTTTCCCTCCCGGTTTCATTTTGCTTTGTAATCCCGAACGTGTTTTACTAAGGGAGCTCTGATTGGCTATTTGTACGTAGAGTACAGATCTTATTGGTTTAGATTTTGTTCACCCCAAATATCATTGGCTGGGAACGCCATTTACTCATTAGGCCAAGCATATTATGGGTTACGCTGAGGAGAAAGTGTACCGAGCGTCCCAGTCGGACGTTGGTGATGGTTGATGTCGTGTTGGAGTCTCCACTTTCTGTACTACCGCTCGCTTATAATATTTGCCCGGCCTGTATAGTGTACAACACACGCACGAGAAGAACCACAGAACTGATTCTGTCCACTTGAAAGTGAAAATGGCGGACGCAAAGGCGAAGAGGAAGAGGGACTTGAACAAGCTTGGTTTGACGATCGCTACTCCGGCAGACGAGCAAAACGCTGGAAAATCCGAGTGAGTACAAACAGAATTTATGTCACCGAGCTAGTGGTTTTTTTTACACACGAAGCTTTTATTTTTCATCTACCTTCTAAGAATCATCAACTTTTAAATCCCCTGAAACCTGATTTCTACCGAGACTGTATGTAAAGTATTCGTGACAACCGCTCTTCGTGGCTAGTGTAAGGGAATTCCCCCTGGGAAAGATCAATTTATGTGTCGAAATTATAATTTAGGTGACACGAACATGTAAGCTATATTTTCACCGAAGGAATGTGAAAGAAGGTGGGGGTTTTCTAGCTTGTCACCAGACGTAATTGCATTCCTTTCCAAAGATATATATATACACATCCGCTTCCCCCGCCTGTACTATACCCCTCCTCCTATGTCGACTTCCTGTGAACGCCCACCTTCAAGGGCCACCAGTCACACCCAGGATTTGACCTTTCTACAGGGTCAGAATGCATCAAAAGTGCGGGCCGGATAACTACATATATATATACAATACGACAGTTGCTGTTACAGTCACATATCTGTGTAGTATTGTTATTGGGATATTGAGATTTTCATTGTACACAAAATGATGACAACCTGTACTGTCTCTCACCTGCTAATATATGTTTCTCAGACATCTTCCTCAGAGCTTCTACCATAAGCAGGGGAGAGACTTAACCAGTTGTGTACAAAGAAAATCTCCGCATCCTATGTTCGACCAACCTGGTGAAATTATTTTCGGAAGTACTGTTGTAAACAGGGCTCTCCCCAAGCAATGGAGCAAAGGTGCTCCTCCTCTTCCCAAAATCCTAGAACCCCTCCCAAAATGTTCAAATTTAGGGTTTTCTCATAGTATTTACATGAAAATTGGCTGATTTTTCATCAACCGATTAGGGAGCACCTCTCCCCTCAGAATTTATATAATGGGGAAACCCCTGGTAAAGTAGTGGTGTTTTTCAATGTCATCTACTACATGTAGAGGCACCATCTGGGCCAAACTGGATTTAATCACTCAACGTGATGTAGTGGCAAATCTGCCAGGTAATTAAGTTGTGCCCATCTCCTCTTGAATTTTGCAACTCTCCTGTAATATATGAATTTGTATGCATATAGAGAAGCAGTGGTATATCAGGTATTAACAAGTGCAAGATAACATTATGATGAGGTCAACATAAACTTGGACAACAGCGCAGTAAAAATTGAAATGCAGATATTTTTAATGGCCAAAAATGATTACATTCTGATACAAAATACAAAGCGATCACGATGCCTTACTGCATTTTATTCCCAGTTGTATTTGGTTGCTTGTGTTTGACACGATGCTATTGGTTGGATTACTTTTTCTCAGTACTACAAGTACAACCAAGCAGGAAGTAAAAGAGCAGGCAAGTGATGAGGTTGTCCCAAGAAAAAAGTAGGTAAGGGCGGTTCTGCCCAGCCTAAGAGCTCAGCCAAACAACAACAACGCGTGTCCGTGGTTATTAAGTGAGTATTGTTATAGGATGGGTGGCATTGGGTGCTCTGACTCCCGCTAGCAAAGGTGTTTGGAAAGCACTTATTAATGCATATTTTAGAGGCAAATAACAGGTCCTGGGACAAGGTTGACTATAATCTTATAACACTGGAAAAATTCCCACATTGATGGTATGGTTGTAACAGTGTCACAGTACATAGGTGCTTCATATTTTAGGCTAGTAATACATTATAGTATACGAGTACAGTGGTAAAACAAATATCCTAATTGTTTTAGTTCGATTATTGCTATGTTGGGATGACTTTGGTGTAGTTAGCTATACTCATTCTGTCATGAAATTGTTTAAACCAGCATGTTTGTTCCCTTAAATCCTAACTGAACATTTCATTTTTCCTGCCTTTTGGAATTCTATATCTTATCACGATGTATAATAAAGGAAGCAGGCAAACAAATGACTTACTAGTACCTTTTGTTGTTACAATGTTACCACAGGCAAACTGCTGAACAGAAAAGCAACTACGATGCTCTGCAGAAGAAGCTAGAAGAGCTCGAGCTGGACGACCAGCAGAGAAAAAGACTGGAAGCGTTCTTGACGCAGAAGGAACAAGTCGGAGAGCTGAACGCAGAGGACTTGGAAAAGCTGGGCGAGCTAGGCGCAGGAAATGGGGGCGTGGTTACAAAAGTTAAACACAAGCCCTCTGGGCTTATAATGGCGAGGAAGGTAAGTAGACGGAACTAGACTAGTAGACTGCATTCATATGAATGGATTTGGTCAGTAGTCACTACAGGTCTTAGTTGGTACTTCAAGACATATTTGTTGCCTCTTGCTTGCAGTCTGAAGTTTGTACAGTGTTCCAGCCAGTCCTTAATTTTTTTCTGTCATGTCAATTTTGTTTAATGTAACATCAAGGCACAGTGATCCTAGATGGTGTATGGGCATTTTGAAATGTTGAAATCTTGACCCTCTGAAATGCTATTTACCACATTTTGAGGAGCAAATTTGGCTGAAAGACTAAGCTTAGTTTCATGATACATGTATCTCTTTCTGTCTCTTTACGCTGATTTTGTCCCCCAAAGATGGCGGTTTGGGCAAAACATTTGTCCGTCACATGCGTCAAAATTCCCTCAAGCAACGGAAAGACGGATGCAGACTAGAAGTAGAACACTGGACTGCATTCATATTGATGGTTTTAGTTGGTAGTTGAAGATAATATTCATTTCCAGCTGGTGCCTCTTGGAGCCTCTGGTTTGTATTCTCAGACCCTCCTTAGAGTATGGCTGTAGTGTCTGGGATCCCCACACCAAGGACCAGGTGAGTAGGGTGGAGATGGTCCAGCGTAGAGCTGCCCGTTTTGTCAGCAGTGACTACAAACGTACAAGCTCTGTTACAACTATGTTGCAAAACCTGGGCTGGCAGTCTCTGGAAGCACGTCGGAAGATCGCCCGCCAGGTCATGTTTTATAAGATTATACATAATGCTGTCTCCGTCCCACACTCAACCAGGATTGTCCCGGTGGCTCGATGCTCCCGCCGCATCAATCACACTCAAACATTGCAGGCCATCGCGAGCAGAACCAACTTCTACAGGCTCTCGTTCTTCCCCCGTACCATCAGGGAATGGAACGAACTTGAGCCTGGTGCGGTGGAGGCGGGGTCTCTCGCCCAGTTCAAATTTGAACTGGCAAGGACCCTGCTGCATTGAGTCACCCCATCATGTCTTGTATATATGTAAATATTACTAACGCACTAATGCACTTGTCCTGTCTTTAGCACACACAAAATCAGTTGTCTTATGTTCCTTTCTCAGTTATCCTTGTTTTTCCCTTTGTTTTTTATGTACCGGGCACAAATGTTACTAACAATGCGTAACGACTGCCAATAATACTACTCTGTAGTGCTGGGCAGTAACGAAGAAGAAGAAGAAGAAGGGTAAACTAGCTTTGATTAGACTGGTACATCTAGGTCATTGTTCCTGGTGTGTGTTATTGTGGGACTGTTACGTTCCATGTACCACCAAGTACCTGGCAGTTTCAAACACTCCAAGTATGAAATGATGCCAAACATGTGCTAAGAAATGTCACTAAATGTCAATATCAGACAGATTTCCTCATCCAGAATATTTTTTGTTAAATGCCGCCCTGAAATTCCATTGGATGCATTTAACGTTAGGGCTTACATGCTTCAGATGAATCAGATAGAGACTGTATAATAATAAAAAGTACTGAGTGCTTGTTAGTGTGTACAAATAAGGCCAACATCCAAGGTCAGATTTAGATTGGAGGGTATCATTGACGTATATTCCTTTCAGTATGGTGTGTATATATTTAACATCCACTTATTTAGAGCGCATGGTTGAATGAATTACTACATGATCAATCATTAGGCCTAGGAAAAGAAATTTTGTGTTTCCTGTTTCGGTCTTGAAAAAATTAGGTTCGGTAGATAGGAATTAAATGTTGATCTCTAATAATCCAACAGTTACTTAATATACAATATAGTTTAATAAAGTAAATCTTGCATGAGGACACTTATATTTTCAATGTTCATCACTCAGGTGTCAGATCATGGAGCTAGAAAAAGTCAATCAGCTCAAAAAATTTGTCCCTTGCAGAGGTCCACACAAAAAAAGGCTAGGGTTGGCAGTTTTTTCTATGGGTTGGGAAACGGGAAACACTGCATTTGTTTCTAGGACATAGAGCCAGTTTTTCAGAGGCTGTAAATATAGACTGAGGAAATAGGAACCACCCTTTACGTCACAACACATTTCCTGGGAATAAAGAACAAGATCACTGTGTACTTGAGGGGTATTATACGTACATGCACATATAGGTCAGTGTGTACAAGACATGTATTATTCAACATGGTTGGTTTGTTGTATGGAGTATCAGGCGTTCAAATGTCAGGGACACTCAGCCGTGAACAATTTTTTTTGGTTTAAAGAAATGGAGGACTTTTGCTGTTATTCTTACTTGTAATTCTTAAGATCTATGAAGTCCATTGTAGGAACTGCTAATAAAAGTGCTATAGAAAAATTGGAGGAGGATTTTTCCTGAACAGAATTTTGACTCACTATAATTCTTTAAAAATAAAATAAAATTAAGTGTAATTGTGAGAAGTGTCTGAACTAAAATATGAAAAATACATGGTGTACCAAAACCGAAGGGATAGACTATATATAGTACTGTCAGAAAACGTGTATCACACAGAAACAAAAAATCCTGAGTCTGAGATGGCTGTTTTTGTATTGTTAGAGAGAAAAGCTTCCTTTCCATTTCCTGTCCTTTCATGTCCTATACGTTGTTTCATTTTGTACATCTAGAGCATTTTGTACATTAACAGCTGTACATTTTGTACCTCTGCCCTTTCTTTGAGGTTTCCTTGCTTATGAATTTCCTACTTTCCAGTTTGTTCTTCAATCTGCTATACTCTTTACCATAACCCGCGGAAACTCCTCAAAGGGACTACTTTGAGTGGGCACATCCTTGTACGGCCTTCCTGGTACATGTTTTTTACCTTGTCATGTTTTTGAATCCCTTAACTTGTATTACCTGAGGTTTATGTATTTGCCGTCTTGTTTTTTCAGCTGATCCACCTCGAGATCAAGCCAGCCATTAGGAATCAGATTATCCGTGAGTTGAAGGTGCTGCATGAATGTAACTCCCCCCACATCGTGGGCTTCTACGGGGCTTTCTACAGCGACGGGGAGATCAGCATCTGTATGGAGTATATGGTAAGTAACCTGAAAATGAGTACCTAGCTTCGGTTAGGGACGTCCCTCGGATAGGACGTTAAAAGGAAGTCCCGTGTTTGGGAGAGCAACACCCCACACATGTTAAAGAACCCACCACACTTATCAAAAAGAGTAGAGGACCTTCCCAGTGTGAGTGGTTCAAACCTCAATACAGTCTGGTCTCAGGTTTGACATCTTTGAAGAGGTGATAGTCACCTGTCATGTCAATCCTTCCACAAATGTGGTAAATCTTCATAAATAAGTCAATAAATGAATAAACCTAGTGTGTCTAGTGTGAGATCTTATTCATAGTGTCAAGGGTGATTTTTAGCAGGTTCTCACCAGAATTTTTTCACAGCGTAGGGGTCAGGTGGCCGGCTTGTAAAGGTGGATGCTTGGGCAAGTTTGTACTGTATTTGGTAAATTTGTTGAATACCGGATGTCAGGGGTTAATTCTTTTCAGGTCTCTAGCAGGTGGATTTTTCTTCTTTTTTTTGAGGATACTCGACCCCAAAAAAATGCAACTGGATACTTGGTAATCCTTTGTCTTCTTGTTTTGTTTCCTTGCCAATTTCACAATAGAAATTCCATTCCACTTACATACACGTACATTTATCCATACAACAAAAGATTCCTAGGGTCCTCTTGTTATGACAAGGTTTAGTTTCAAAGTCCTGGTGATCTTGGTACCAAGGATCTTATAATGGCCCTGGACCAACTACTAGTAATGCTTGTGTTGAATTGTGACCTTCCTTTCTAACTGGAATTTTACGTCATCTTTTTTCTGAGCAATAATCATAAACCACCATCCTTTGTTGCGCTGGTGATTATGGGTTACAGGGTACTAGTATTCTGTGAAATGTGCTCAGTGGCTTGGAAATTTCTTTGAAAAGTTGTTCGGCTGTAAACATGTAAATTTTGCCTTGCACACTGAACAGGAAATAAAACAGAGAGCTGCATACAATAATAATTCATGAAACTGTATACATACTAGTAGCAGGTGTGCACAAAGTTGTCATGTGGGCATAACTGCAGGTATGTAATACATGACATGTACTTAAATTCACTTAATCTTCACAGTAGCAAAAGTTCACTGTCTGACTGAGGAAAATGGACATTTTTTTACGGTGGCAGAAAATGGGGAGGAGGGAAGAAAGAGAAATCATTTGAAAACAGTAATGTTAAGGTCATGGTTAATTAAAAGGGGCCATGAAAACCATGAACATAGAACCATAAAAAAATGAAGAATTACAGTAAGTATATTGATGTCTTCAGCCATGTGCATTGTCTAATATGATGTACATCAGAAGTAAGGTCAGTAGGGTTTGTCAAGTGTATCTTCACTGTGTAGGCCCAGCAAATTGTATCATTGGATGTTACAGCATCAGATTTACTTCAGCAAAGGGAATATTTGACCTATGAAGTATTCATACGTGTGGCCGTGGATTGCTCTTGGTGTAATGAAGTATGGCTTTGGAGTTATAAATTATGTATTGAAGATGCCCTTTTTCTGTTCCAAGGGTTTTGATGCGGGCACGGCAGACAGTAATGAAACGCGAGGTCACCGAAGACTGTATGAGGCAGCTTGGTACAGCTGTTATTTGTGTTACGTACATTCTAGGCATAAACACAGGAAACACATTCATGCTTGCCAAGGGCATCACTTCTAATTCTGATGTTATGACATGTCAGGGCTCAAAATCCTCTTTCTGTAGACTGTGCAGGTCACATTGAAAATTACCCGCACCAGGCAAATTTTACCTGCACTACTCAGAATTTAGAAAGTATCATGGATCATACTAAAAACTGTTCAGAAACTATTGCCATTATTTATTGTACTCTTCAAAGGTGGCAACAGTCAATGCAGCAAATAAAAATCCACATACACTTGTAAATGTACCTTAGTACATGGACCAGTGCAGGTTAGGTGCAGATAGATGGCAGAGGCCCCAATTAATTTTACCTGCACTAAGGTGCATATATATGCACCCACAGGGCTTGAAATACTGGGTGCATGTGCACCTTAGAGCACCCAAATTTGGAGCTGTGCACCCTATTTTTTTCTGTGGGTGCATGCATGCCCCCAAATATTTTCATAGGTTTACATGTATGTATGTAAAGATGTGAAGATGTAAATGTATAGTACAGTCATGATTGTAGTAATTTAGTTAGTTTTTGATGACAACAATTTATTTTATCTTATATGATGCATCCAAAAATTTTGTGGTGCACCCACTTTGTTACATTTTTAGTTTGGGTGCACCAGTGCACCTATTATCATAAATGAATTTCGAGCCCTGCTCCCGTAGTATTTCTATCCCTGACTGTGTTTCTGGTCGCTATTGTCCGGAGTCTTTAAAAATTTTATGGCCAGATGAGTTCTGAAGATGGTACTAGTATTGCTCTCAGTCTCATTGAAACCTTTTGAATGAGAGGTGCACTGTCTTCCCCTCAGGTGTATTTGCTATCACAGGGTTCCACTGGCACAGTTTCAACACGACCATGGATGTCATTAGAAACGTGTTACGCCAGGAACAATCAGGGGCCTGGGATGGGGGATTCAGACATGATATCTACCTGTGTTCGTGTGTGATAAATTGTGTACAAGTGGGTTATATTTTCCGTAGCGTTTGTGTGTGGTTTAGCACAATAACTCAAGAAGCTTTAGATGGATTGTCATGAAACTTGGTAGGCGGGTAGGTATTTATATGGATGAGACTTGGAAATGATTAAACTTTGGGACCCCTGGTGGCTTGTCATGGCACTGCAGCAAAACTTCTGGATTTTATATCTTGAGATCTGGACATGCTAGTTGCATGAATTTTGGATGTCAGATACCGGTAGCTCTTGTTTGCTTTGATTAAGTTTGAATTTGATTTGGATGTCTTCAAATCCTATTTCTATTTGACAACAATACAATTCTCTTGCCAATGCCATGGAAGTCTTGAACTTACACTTAGGAACTTCATTCAACAGTATTGTTTTTGCTTTAAAAAAATCCATTAACCAGGCTTTTCCTTTTGTTTTTACATCAGGATGGAGGTTCCTTGGACTTGATTCTGAAGAAAGCAGGGAAGATCCATGAACAAATTTTAGGCAAGATTAGTATTGCTGTAAGTACTTCACATTCCTTATGACATTCATTTTGAATGAGTGTGTGTTTTGGCAATGATTTGGATTGCACCCATTAAAATGCATTGTTAGACTTTAGTTAGGCAAATTTCAAGAGTGTATGTTCCTTTCCAGTGATGTGTGCCATTGTTACAGTAGTGTTACTGTAGTAGTATTTCGTTTCATGTTTGTATTTTTTTGATGTTGTATTTCTGTTCTACCCGCAGGTTTTAAAGGGTTTGACATATTTACGAGAGAAACACCAAATCATGCACAGAGGTATGTATATTCAATATACATGTATGTATAATTTATTTATATATGATTGTCACCTAATGTAACAAACAATTTACAACATACATGTATTTAATGTGTGATACTTCTGGTTGGTGTATATTTGTATACGTTTTTCACCTTGTACTATAGGCAAAATTTCTTAGAGTTGATTCAGAACCAGAATTTTTTTTTTTTGCAAATCAGAGAAAAATGCGAGAACCAACATATTAAATTGGTGTGGCCTGATGATGATTTACACATGACTGAGAACAGAAGGGATATTTATGTGACAAGAGCAGGTTAGAAGGGAAGTACAAATGTAGTTACTGACTCGCTGATGTAATATTTGTAAGTCTGTCTAGACAGCCGTGTGCCTGGGAAGGCAAACACGTGATGGCTGTGTGCTGCTGGGGCCTAGGGAAAAAATATTGTGTTTCCTGTTTCAGTCCTGAAAAAAGTTAGGGTCGATAGGTAGGGATTATCTACAAATTATACATTTAACAAGGAAAAATTCCATGAGGACACTTTCCATGTTGGAAAACAGATTGTACAATACATATGTTTCATCACTCAGGTGTCAGATTATGGAGCGAGAAAAGGTTGATCAGTGAAAAATTTCTGTCCCTTGCAGGGGTCCACACAAAAAAGGCTAGGGTCGGCAGTTTTTTCTGGGGTCGGTCGGGAAACCGGAAACGCAACATTATTTTTCCTAGGCCTGACTGTCACACCATGGCAGCTGGCCACACGCCAGCATGGCTACAGATCAGGGTTTCAAATACTGGGTGAACCCAGTCACTCTCACACTTTCCCAGTGCATGTCATGTTTTCTGTGCCAGACTTATTGGAGATGCTAGGTTGCCCAGTGCTTAAGCTATCATATTTTTGGGAGGACATAAAGTGTGTCCTTCCTTGCTCAGCCAACATGTGAGCGATACCTTTACAGGTGGCCTGGCTTACAGCTTGCCTTCCAAAATAAACAGCCGATGTTGACAGCAAACTGAAATATTGATGGACAACCTAGCTTTTGCTTCAGGCCATGTTAATTTGATTATATGGATGACATCCACGTGGGCATGAATTTTCGGCCGTTTCCAAAAAAAAGGAGTTTTCAACCATACTGTAAATCATACAAAACAGTTGCAAAATGAGCAAATGTACACCGTAAGTTGCAACAAAATATTTGAAAACAATTCCCATGTCATAGAAGGCCGAAATTAAATGAAAAAAATGAAAATGTAAAGAAAGGAATTTAGAGAGTTATTCACCATACCATACTCTGTATCATTTGTTCAACCTTCATGACCACGTAGATTTCATAATGAAAGCGACTTTTTTTTGCAAAACTTTTTTTTTAATTTCCACGCTCGCATCAGTTTTGGGGTTCCCAGAGGATGTCATCCATATAATCAAATCAACATGGCCTTATAGAAAAAAACTACAAATTTTGTACGTCGATGAAGGTTAGACATCCAGGTAATACGATACATCAAAAAGCAGTTACTCAAGCAACTGGATATGATTTTGGAATCGGTCAAACTACAAATTTTGTATTTTGAACCCTGTACAATCTACAGGCCATGGCTACATCTCAGCTGTCAAATATACAGTCATTGACAAAAAATGCAGTTGTGTGTGTCATTGTGTACACATGTATATATACATATACATGTACTGACATGTTATTTCCTAATGATCTACCAAACTTGTCCACACAGATGTGAAGCCCTCCAACATCCTTGTGAACTCTGGAGGGGAGATCAAACTGTGTGACTTTGGTGTCAGCGGGCAGCTCATAGACTCCATGGCAAACTCCTTTGTGGGAACCAGGTCCTACATGTCGGTAAGTAGGGCTGTGTACCGGTACTGTACTGAAATGAACTCATGATATATGCCTATTTGTAGCCTAAAATGTGTAAATAGCTGGTCCCCTTGAAGCAAAAAATGATTAGGTACTGGTTCCAAACACCAAAGTACTGGTACTGTACTGATATCAAGTTACACTAATCATGTATTAATTTGCCTGTCCCTGGTGGGTCCCAGTGTCTGTAAGTATAACACAAACATGTGTCTGTAACACGTGTTTGTGTTACAGACTGACAGAGTTAACTACCCTGAAAGGCCTGTTGTGTAGTAGACTTGTCCAACCCTGTTGTGTATTTTCCCACAGCCAGAGAGACTGCAGGGAACTCACTACTCTGTCCAGTCAGACATCTGGAGCATGGGTCTGTCCTTAGTGGAGATGGCGGTGGGGCGTTACCCCATCCCTCCCCCAGAACCCAAGGACATGGCCGCCATTTTTGACGTCCCTCCTGAGTCCCTGGACCCGGACTATGCTGCGTCCAGCAGTTCCCCCTCACAAGCAGGCAGACCAGCGGGCAGGCCTCTCAGTAACAGTGAGTAACAACTCTGGGATTTCTCTATACTATTCTCACCAGCATCCGTCTTTCTGTCATTATGAGATAATTTTGTCACTCACGACAAAAATAAGTCAGACCTACCTGTGAATACAAGATTCAAAATTTCATTCACATCTGTCTTAAGGTCTGAACTAGTGCTGTGTACCAGTTTGCTGGAACTAGTTCCATACTTGTAAAAATGTTTAGGTTCAAGTCCACAAAAACCTGAACCTCTGGAACCAGTTCCAGACTTACAAAACAAAAAATCATGTCACATTCCCCTTTTTGTTCTAAACCACCTGAAATCTTCAAGTCAAAGAAAACATTGCCATTGGTCAGCATCAAGTGTCTGCCCCCCATATCATGTGGCCAAAGTTTTGCCCAGACGTGCCCCGCAAACCACATATATTTTGCAGTAAAGATGCCCCATTTTCCATTGGGAAATGTTCACTGAGAAGACCTGGACCTAAACCTGAACCGACTTGAATCCGGACCTGGGTTAATCAAATCTTTATTAAATATCAACATGGCAGACGTGCTTCGGGCACGTCTGAATTGCATTGACATTTTACAATTACATGTATACAACATACAAACATCATCACAATAGATTAAAAACATCATCATCATCAGACATTTAAAAATCAACATCATAAGAACACGTAGTTAAAATAGTAACAGACTTACAGGTACAAAGCAGAACTACTATGACTCGGACTCCTGACGGTAGTATGAGTCTTATCTTGAATGTAACGCAGGATGATGGTTTCTCTTGCTGATGTGAACTCGTGTTGTTTCAGCATTCAACATGCCCCACCCTGGAGGGGATGGGCCCCGACCTATGGCCATCTTTGAACTGTTGGACTACATTGTTAATGAGGTGGGTGCTATATTTTTTACGGTATAAATTTCCAATTAGATGCATATGTTTAAAAAATGTATTATGCTCTGTTTTAGATATTTTGACAACTGCCAGGCAATATTTTGTGACCATCTGCCAATGGAGACATCATGTTGGATTTTGCCCTGGTATGTTGACTCACTTCTGATGAAGTCCATTATTGATCAATGTTGTAATTCTTTGTTGCTTGTATTTCAGTCTCCTCCCAAACTCCCAAGAAAGATCTTCACAGACAAGTTCATTGACTTTGTAGATAAGTGGTAAGTCGGCCTTGGATTTATTTAAAACAATAGTCCGTCATTGGACATGTTGAGATAATTACCAACTTCAAAAATGTATAATATCTTGTATTTTCCACTGTATTTTCTACATGATGATGATTCTACTGTAGATTTGTTAAAGCAGTGCACAAGGTTGTTGTTGTAATTTCTCTCTAAGTACGTCTGTTTTTTTCTTTTCCAGCTTGGTGAAAAACCCAGCAGAAAGAGCAGATTTGAAACAGTTGATGGTGAGTTATTCTGTCTCAGCCTTGTAGAAGTATGAGGATCAGTATTGTTCTAGCCAGCATCTGTCATTCCATCATTGGATGGAATTTCGATGCTCATGGCGGACAAGAAATTTGCCCAATCTGTCATCTTTCAGGGACAAAAATTGGGACATTATTTTAAAGATATGTAAGGAGATCTCATTCAACTAAGGTTAGTCTACCAGTAAAACTTGGCCCTCAAAATGCAGGAAATAGCATTTTAGAGGCCCGAGGATCAAAGTTTAAAAATAGCCCAGGGGGAGCATGCTACCAAACTCATTAAAACCCATCATGTTCGGTGCTGGACATTATACATGTATTATGTCAAACAAAATCGACATGACAGAAAAAATGGCTAGAACACGAAAGAGAGATTCTTTTATACGTATGTTTTGCTTGTGGTGGGTTCCTTTCCCCATCACAAACAAGTTATGTTAAAAAATTTGCTTTACAAGAATGCAAGGAAGCAGCAACTCTTTAAATTCACTTGATCTTCTTGCAGGTTCACCCGTTTATCAAGAGGTCTGAGTCGGAAGACGTGGACTTTGCCGGTTGGGTGTGTAAAACCATGAACCTCCAACCTCGCACCCCAACCCACACCACAGTGTAGGGACTTCCACCAACCTACAACCAGCTGTATTTATGGAAAATGTTCAACTTGTGTACATATCGCTCTTTCACTATTTGCAACAACACGAGTGGCACATGTACCGAGGGAGTAAAGGGTGCGATACCAATAATTACATGTATCTGTGGCACATTGGCGCCTCTGAATGATTGAAACTATTGCAGAAAATGTCACGACTATGGTGTAAAATACAGATGACACTTTTACCTAATAATAACGTAAAGGCATTTTAATGGCTGTGATTGCTCGAATAGAGGAAAGTACGGTTAGGAAAATGAACGTGAACGAGTTGCACTATGTACATTGTATTTTTTTGCTAACGACCATTCAATATAGCAACAATATCAGAGGAGCTATACAGTATACTGTATGTACATGTATATCTACCAATGTAGGACAAATTTAACACCTGCACATTCAAGGCATAGTAACAGCAGTCAAAGCCATTGGAAACACTGGAAATCAATCATGAGTGAGTAGAAAGGATCTTGTAGAAACATTTTTAGTGCTGCTTAAGTCAGTAGCTATGAAGATTGGCTTCGAGTTCTGACAATTTCTGATCACAAGGTACTGCCCTGCAGATATCAAAAGTCAAATAAAAGTGAATTAATTACAAAGTGAGACAATATATACAGAACCAGTTAACTTATTACACTGTACCTCTGCTAACACTGCCAACTTGCAAGGAGGAAGCAGATGGCATATTTTAAAACTAACTGTGAGACTATTGTATAATAGGGGCATTGTTTACTGGTCAACAGATATATAATAGGTAGACTAGAATAATTCAAATGTGTTTCTGCAAGAAATTTAAATAATAAGGCACAGTTATATTATGAAATGTACATGTACTTATGAACTAGCAGTAGAAGTTGTGACCGTATGATTGTGAATATTACGATATTTACTTGTATATAGAAGACAAGTTGCTGTGGGTGCTTCGGGTGGGAACTTTGAATCTGAATAAAGGCTAACAGAATTCAGCTGTTTTTTGGTGGTAATTTCAATAATCATTAAAATTAATCTTACAGATTTTTATGACAGGTACATGTTTTGCACTTACATGTAATGTAAGCATTTCCAATCAAACTATTCTACGTAAGCTTTAATTCCCAACATTGGTATGAACATTGTCTTTTGAAAAGTAACTCTACTATTTTGCATACTATTTGCATTTTTTATGTCAACCAGTCTGTTGCTGGTTGACATAACCAGAAGCACAAGTCAAGTTCCTTTTCCTCTGGATCTTGTAGTTTGTTCAAATTCTTGTGATTAACAAACTACAAGACAACTGTATTTTTCCAAACTTACTGCATTTGGCATCATTAGCATGGTATTCAAAACCTGCAAATATTAAATACTTACCTGCATAGAAATAAGAAACAATCACATACCTACTGCATCGTACATTTATGTGAATTCTGGGAAGACTAGCCCTTGGGCCCACTGCTAATGGAAGTTCCAATAAAGTCTCAAACTCCCAATGTTCTATAAAAATATGACAAATCTCATTACCACTACTGGTGCACATATTTGTCCTTTTGCATGTAATAGTAGAACAACATGTAACAATATAAACCAAATGGAAACGCATTATACAATGTACATGAAATTAATTCAGAAGTCCAGTTTGCTCTTTCCGCTGGTGAAACAGCTCGCAGCTGAAGTTTTGAGAGCTGCTACAGGCTCGTCCTGCTCCCGCTGCTGACTCTCCTGCAGTTCCGGCGGCAGGTGGAGCTTCTCCACCGCAAATTTCTTCCTCCGCAGCTTGAAGGCAAAGTCGCTGCAGTCTGGCACGTGGGACAGGAGGGAGTTGGCCTGGGACAACTGTCTAACGTACAGCAGGCCGTGGTAGTCCCTGTACGCAGGGTTCTGCTCTTTCTCCGATCCCGCGAAGGATTCGAGTCGGACAACGGAGTCGCACAGCTTCTCTAACCGCCGTGTGAAGGCAGCGTCCTGGAACAGATGTGTGGGGACCGTGACGAGGCAAGCGGCCAGCGAGGTTCTGAGCAGAGCCCTGAGAGCGTGGAGGAAGTGGGGGAGAGATGCATCATGGGATGCGCCGCCATCCTGCTCTCCCCATAAGGGGGAACCTAGACAGTGAAGACCGATTCTCAGCACAGTTCTAGACACGTCTTTGGGTTGTGGCACGGTAAGATCAAACTGTCCTTCCATAACCACATCCCGGATGGACTGTAGGAGTTTGACATAGGCAGGGTTTGTGATGCTGCCGGTCCACGCGCCCTGCTCCTCCAGGGGGAGTTCATCCGGCAGGTAGAACAGCCTGCTGGGGGCGGAGTCAGTCATCTCACTGGACATGGTCCTGGACAGGTCGTAGTAGTGGCCGAACTGGGAGAACGCTCCAAGCTCAGGCTGCTCGGTGGGCAAGTTCTGGTACCTAGGGTAAAAATTATAGAATATTTCAAATAACTTTTTTTTTTCAAAGAATGATGGCACTATCATGGCATATACAAACGTATCTGACACATCTTAATTTTGCCGCTTTTATTTAGGTTAATTAATATGCAAGGATGTTAATCATAATAATATTGATATAAGCTTCCTGATTTTGTTGTACACAATTGCTGTTTTTTCTGACATAATATATTACAGTATTTACACATGAAAATTATTTGAAGCAATGCCTTTTTAGCAAAGTCAATAATAGGAATACAATGGGTGGTCTTAAAAATATGATCTAAGAAAATCCTTTATACATGCAACGGTTACCTCCAAGCTATTTTCATGGGTGCCTCTTTCTGCACCTGTTTCTCTGAGGGTACATCTCCCTGGTGTGTCGCTGTCTTCCCCACGTCCTCGCTAACCGGTGCCGGCAGGTCACCCAGGAGCTGTCTGGGGTGGAGTTCAGCCGAGGACAGCAGTAAAGGATGACGGGCCATGATACCTTCCGCCATGAAATACTTCACCAGAAGGCGTGCATAGTTCCCAAACGTGTCTTCCTCTACCAACAGCACCGTCCCCACCACGACCCCTCCTCCGATGATGTGGTCCAGAGACGGGACCCCGGTAGACACCAGGAGTTGGTTCCCCTGTGGTGAGGGCCTTGTGCCGGGGATGTGGAGACTTTTGGCCCGGGCTTTCTTCTGGAAACTAGTGCTACCTCCTCCTCTACCTCTTCCCATGGAGGCTGCCATGTTGTTCTCTACAAGAGTGCGCTGGGGACGAGACTAGTAGACGAAACCATGGAATGCCGAGAGGGGGTGTTTGAGTAGCTCTAATTCTTCATCAAAAAGTATCAAATATGATACAACTGGTCGTAAATATCTGGTGATATATAGTAATTTATGTAACGTTATATATTTAACGCTTTTGATGATATTTGCTTTACAAAATAATGAACAAGTCATAGACTCCTACAGACCTGGGAAAGAGAGCACTTCCGTTTCCAAGATGGCCGTCGGTAGACGAAAATTGCAGATTTTGTCGCTGTTTTTCGTGTTTCTGGGCTGTTTAAGGGCAGCAGAGAGCGAGCAACCCAAAAGTGAGTATGGGTGTGGTTAATATATATGTAATAGAATACACCATAGTTAAATTTGGCGTTTATCGTGTGTTATATTTTAATATCTAGGGTCGGGAAGTCACAAGTTGCATAAACCTCCTGAGCTAGCCGTGGACGACTCTGGTACCCTTTTTGCATGATAATGCCGGCATTATCATGCAAAAAGGGTACCAGAGTCGTCCACGGCTACTCCTGAGCTATATTAATATATTACCTTTCTTACCAGTAGGCGGCACAGAAAGCTCCCCTCAACATCCAGTAACACTGATCACCGCCGACGCCAATGCCACAAGCAGTGATGACAAGGGAACCCGCCCGTCCAACACCACTCTGACGGGTAAGTTATAACGTTATGTACTATATTCCGGTACCATTTGCAGATGATGTGTAGCTTGCAGGTGACGTTAAAGCGATATTGTGTAAGATATTTGCGCCAAAACTGTAAACATAAATAATTGAAATTTTCTCATCTGAATCATCTCATCTAATAGATTGTTATATTCAATAAGTTGCAACATTAGCGTTGTTATTTTGCTTACCGATGACTCAGCGCAGCGCGAGAATAAGTTGTGCCAGGCCCGCTGTATTTTTAGGAGGCTCCTGAAAAAAGAATGAAAACAAACAGCGGTTTTTCTTGGGGTATTTTTGGCAGCTTCAACACGTTTTTGCATCACAATGACATAATTTGATCTTTTACTCCCCAAATGTCATTATGAACCCAATAGGCTTATTAGTAGTTATACTGTGCAAGAAAATGTGTGGGGTCGTGTACCTTTCGAAAAAGAGTGGAGGCATGCCCCGGTGTGCAATGGTACAAATTCTACATCCCAATTCTACAGTGTAGCAGAATCATCAGCAAGTTGATGTTGGGTACCTTAATCCCGAAAGACAAAGACAAGACCCAAACAAATAAACAAACAAACATCGATCCTTGCCCTGTCACTGATTTTCACACCTCTCCCCCAGACAACCCCACCACCCCTCCCACGGGTGTGCAGACATCACACGGCCCAACAGACGGCCCGCCCACCTGTCCCAGTAACGCTCGCTGCAGCGTGCTGGCAGCCCAGTGTGTAACATGTACCTACAACTCCTCCTGTGTGTACGGGACAGACATCACACTGCAGTGTCAGATCAGGGACGGCATACAGTGTGTGGTGAGTATTACATGTATGTACAACATATTTCACATCTAGCCACAAATGCGTGCATGTCATGCATGAACATGTAAGATAATGGTAGTTATGCTGGTCAAATGCACACCAACTATGTGTGACAGGGGCTGTACATGGGATCTATTAAGTTACTTAGTAATAGTACCATAGGCCAGGATGCTGGCCAAATTCAATACTACATTAACACCTATACATGTATGTACCATGTACCTTGTTGTCCTTTCTTCCTGCAGGGACCAACTGCCTTTACAAGAAGTATGAAGTGTCAGTTTTGCTACCAGACAGCAGACACTGAGCATGACTGTACTCACTCCACAGACTGTAAGGTCATCTCTACACCACGGGAAAGATTTCAGGCCAACTGTACTGTCAAAGAATATGTCTTCTGTTTTGGTGAGTTGTGTTAAAATTTGTAATTTGCAGGTAAAAAAAACTGTGTAAGAATTGTTTGAAAATGGAGGTACTAGTACATGTATTGTTTTTGGCATGTGTGTGTCCATGTGTGCTTCTTCATGTAGGTCAGGTTGTAATGGATATGGTGAGGTTCAGTAGGTCCCAGTGGGAGACATTCATTAATCACTTGTAGTTGTAATCTGGTGGTACTTGCTGTTTTTACAGGTGTTTGTTGTTGATCAACTGGTGTTTTCCCTTGCACGATAAAGAAGCAAAAGGAGAATCAAACGGGTTACACTGCATCAGTAGTTGTCTAGGCAAATGGAGCCCTTACATGTATTTTCAACCACTCCTAAAAAGTCATGATTTGAATTGTTGTTTCAGGTGCGAGGACATTCCCCAAGTCGCTGGAGTGTAACTGGACCTCAGGTTACCGATGGTCGACAGCACTGATCCTCAGCATCACCCTGGGGGGGTTTGGGGTGGACAGGTTCTACCTTGGACAGTGGAGGGAGGGGCTGGGAAAACTCTTCAGCTTCGGCGGCCTGGGTGTCTGGACACTGGTGGACGTCCTGTTGATCGCTGTGGGCTACCTGGGGCCTTCTGACGGCTCCCTGTACATATACTGAAACTACTGTGTACTTTAAAGGTAAAACTGTAATTTTGTTCCAACACAAAAGGTAAATGTTCTCACCTAGAGCTTCAACCAGTCACTCTGGGCTTCTTCCTTAGACTGACCCAGTGAGACTTGTCACATGGTTTCTCTGAAGTGTGAAATCAATACCGGGTCAAAGGTATCTTGTATAAAGATGAACAGGGTGTCTGACTGGTCAAAAGCTCTAGGTGAAAACATTTACCTTTTGTGTTGGGTCAAAAGTTTTACCTTTAAACATGTAACTACAAACACAGATGAACTTTCATAATTATTAGTAACTGTATACTTTGTACAGGTGTATATATTCTCATCACATTGTGTCAAGGATGATTGAATACTAGTAAATATATCTGTAAAGTTGTGAGAAAAAAGAATTCATTTTCCTCAGTTTTCACTTTCTGAATCAATGTACATGCATATAGTTGACTCCATATATATAGTGAATCCAACTTGAGATACTTATGAATCATGTAATATGATGATGTATGTACACATGTACTTGAAATGAAGGTGTGCAGCTTACTTTGTTGTTGTCATTCTATTGCCAATCTTTGCAATATACAGCATGCTTCCTACTGTTGTATAAAATTAAATCGTTGATGCTATAGCCATGAGGCAAAGTAACATGTACATGTATATATACACACAACCTGTATATATAAATCTGTATATTCACTGGAATTTACTTGTGAATTAAGTCATTAACAGCATGCACAATGCAGGGTACACATGAAATCTGTGTCTCATTATTTAGTATTCTTTCTGCATCTTTTACATCAAAAAGTCTCTAACAGGTATTTTAAGGTACTACTTTTAAAGTATTTAGTGATGGGGTCACCTCTGTTATTTGCTTAGACTTAGAGCTTTCCTATTAAAAGTAGATACAAATGAGTGAAGGGACAAAATGCTGGTTACAAAGCTTTATTTACAAATCATGTATTCACCGTCCATACTATGTGACAGTATCACTATGCAATCAATAGCACAGTGTTAATTCCTCGTTCAGATATACATAATTGCAATGAATCTCTGTATGTTCTGTGGTCAACGCACTACAGGTTACATGAGTTGGTACTACACAAAGTTAACCACACACAGATTTTGTCACTATTATCATAAACCAGGATGATAACTTTGAAGTTGCATGGTCCATGCTCCTAGTTTTGAGCTTGCACAATTGAGCGATATTTTGATGTATGTGTATTTTGATAAGATTTTATTGTGAACTGAAATGAAATACACAGGCCAGTGAGGACCAGTGCAGGTTTGCAGAAATGGTATTTTATCCCTGCAGACCAATACAGAGTATGTCCTATCTTGCCATGTCGATGAGGTTCTGTAGAGACACAGGCACCCATGTCTTCTCCCCCTGTACAAAGACGACGCCCCTGTCGATGTAGATGGTTTTTGTGCCGAACTGGTACACGGCCTTGGCCTCGTAAAACTTGTTGGGAATGGGACAGAACACCAGGTTGTTCTCCTCCGCCTGAAATGTTCAAAAAGGAAAGTTGTCATTTTTGACCATTAGATGCAATATGAATGTACACAAGAACTGTTCTGTACAAGTTCTGTACATTTGGACTGCCACAAAATATGGAGGAACATGTATTGTTTTTGGTCTGTGTATGTATGAGTGTGTACCTGTGTGTGTGTGTTTCCACAGGTTGTAATGGATATGGTTGGGTTCAGTTTGTTCCAGAGAGTGAAAAAGTCAGATGACTGATATTCTGGTTTAGACGTACAACCTGTCTATCATTCAACAGGCATTCGCAATCACCTGCAATTGTTGTCATTGCCATTTTCCCCATATCCATTAGACAGGGCACTAAAAGATATACATTGTGTATTTCAAGATGCATCATGTTTCTTTACCTTGGCTTGTATGAGGTCTTTGAAGTTCATGGACACATTTGCTGCTTTCCTTGCTGCCTCCATCTGGAACACAAAATAGTAACTTCTAATATTCTTCACTACATGCCCATCAGAGTGTTATTACAAAAGCTACAACTTGAACCACAGACCAAGGACATTATACATGTACAAGATATATCTGCATGTGTAATGTCCTTGCCCAGACTTTGAAACAAAAACTCATAATAAGGAAAAAGACTTTTTTACACAAGTGTTTCATTCTGCCGACATTTCAGGTTCACAATGCACAGCACAGGTGCCACTGCTTAGCATGGCTCTGACTACCCTTTTCATGTGCAAGTTGGTGCACATACATTTGTAAATTTGAGTACTGTGCAACTAATTTTCTCCCGATCTTTACCAGTGCAAGCAAGCTTTTTGTGCAAATGCAGTATTTTTTTCTCATGTGCACCTGTGTACACATTTACCTTTACCAAATAATACAATTTGAGCCCTGAGATTTGTTCCCAAACACAAAGTATTCATAGATACACAATTAAAGGGAATGTATCTGTTAACAGCTGAGAACAGAGTGTGAAACAGAGTGTGAAACAGAGTGTGAAGTGATCTTACCGGGGTCCTCTCCTCCCTTCTCTTCTCGGCGGCCGCCTGAGCCTCAAACTCCCGCCGCCTCTCCGTGGACGTGAGGTACGCCACATTCTCCCGCGCCCCGGGCTGGACCACGCCGCCCCCGCCGACCGCCCGCGTCATGATCTCCAGCGCCCGGTTAAACTGGTCTGGGGAACAAGAACAAAGTATGGATTACCTGTGTATCTATCTATCATGTGTATAAAAAAATGTCATACTTTATGTTTCCTATAACCTTGCAGCAGAGGTGTTGCCAGACTTTCCTGTCTTGGGATGTATACATGTATATCGCCTGTCTTGTCCGTTGTAATTTGTGTACACAAACTTTTTGCAATTCAGGGAGATTTATCCCTGCTGTAAGGTTTGCTTTTTGGTGTCACAAATTTATTTGTTCGTTTATTAATAAATAAATTATTTATTTATATTTTTTTTATAAATAAATTGTGTTTATTTATGAATAAATAGATAATTTTCCAGCCATAAAATCAATATTGGTGCAGAGTTAGGGGCAAATGTGGAATTTCTTGTATAATGTATAATGTACCTTTGACAGCTGGCTCATTCAGCATCTCTTCTGGAAACTGGGACTTCCACCCGAGGTACCACTTTGTCACCTGTACATAGACATGAGCAGATTGTCAAATATCATTAACATCATTTATGTCATATCAGTGGGCCACGATTACGTACGATATGGGTGTTCCGGCCAGTGTGAAAACTAGGGTTCATTGTCCCTGTCCCTGGTGCTGAAATCATGTTTGCTATCTACATGAGACAATCTGACAGAATTTTTCAGATAAGGCCACACCAATTTAATTTGTTGCTTCTCGGATTCGCCCTGTCCATTCTTTTCTGATTTGCCAAAAAAAGAGAAAGATTTTAGGTTAACAGACATACCTGGTCGTAGTCAGGGTTGTTGTTAAGCCAGGTACAGAGGACTTGGATCCATTTCGGGAAGAAGTGTTTTTCAAACAGGGAGGTTAGGCTCTGTACGGGCAGCATGCCATGCCAACGCAGCACCCACTGGAACCCATCTGAGATACATGGGGGAGATACAACATGTAAGACTAGAGAAGTAACATTTGCAAAGCAACTGCATAATGTTTACCTTCAGATATGGTCTACTCTGTTAATTCTTACTCAAACACATTCAAATACATGTACTACATTTTGTACTAGTATATGGTGACAGGAGCAGAGCAGACCATGAAACTGCAACATTATGTAACCCAACACCAGTCACCATGGTGACAGACGTCAACAAATCATGTCATTGGTCAGAATCAGAAGTCACTGGAGAAGAAGAAGAGGAAGAAACTGAGCAAAAACAATACGTTTTCCTTCAGTAAACATAAAAATAACAACAACATAGCAATGTCAATAGCTGGAAAGTGGATAGCAGATAAATATGAAAAGAGGAGACAAGACAAGGCTCTGATTTACTGTTTTATTTCGGTACAGTGTACCGGTACACAGCCCTACTTGGCACTAACCTAAATGCTGCTGGTGAGGGTTGCTAAGCATATAATTAGTATAACACAGGTACAGTACGTGGTACTGAGGGATTAGCTATAGATTTTTGGTACAGTATCGGTACAGTCTACTGGTACACAGCCCTACTTGTCACTGACCTAAATGCTGCTGGTGAGGGTTGATAAGCATATAATTAGTATAACACAGGTACAGTACGTGGTACTGAGGGATTGGGTATAGTTTTTTGGTACAGTATTGGTACAGTGTACTGGTACACAGCCCTACTTGGCACTAACCTAAATGCTGCTGGTGAGGGTTGATAAGCATATAATTATTATAACTCAGGTACAGTACATGTACAGTACGTGGTACTGAGGGATTAGGTATGGTTTTTCGGTACAGTATTAGTACTGTGTACCAGTACACAGGCCTACTTGGCACTAACCTAAATGCTGCTGGTGAGGGTTGATGACAAACTCCTGCAGACACAGCCCCAGTTTGGGCAGGATGTTCTTCAGCAGGAAGGAGTCCATGCTGCCCTCACTGAACACCGGCTTCCAGGGCTGCAGGATGTGGATAGCCGAGGCGTCGCTGGGGTGCCAGTTAGTCAGCGCCTTACCCAACTTGTGTCTGATGGTGGGGTACAGGCACTCCAGCCGAGAACCTAAAACAGTCAACAATAACAGTTGGTCATACAGCGCCTTCCCCAACTTGGGTCTGATGGTTGGGTACAGGCATTCCAGCCGAGAACCTAAAACAGATAACCATTTAGTCATTTTGTACATCATGCATAGTCCGTGACACTAGCACCCCTTTCATACTTGTTCATGCAGAATCTTGCAGCTTGATTTTGTACTACCCTTTCTTGTTTATCTTTGTTTTTCTTAATACATCGTATATGGATCCCATACTGTCGCTGTATATTCTAGGTTCGGTCTTAGGTGTACATGTACTTACTGATGAGGGGTAGCCACGGGTGTAACCACTGGTGGATGGGCATGGTGTCAGTAGTGGGATTCCAGCTGTCCACCTCGGTCATGAGTCTGGGCATGACCAGCTGGTCATACAGGTTATCCATGATCCAGGTGGGCACCAGGGGCAGCCAGTCCTCCAACAGCCGCAACATCTGGTCATAGTTACGCACTGACCATGACCTGGGGCCCCACCAAACAAAGGGGAGATACAAAATTAATGTAAACCATCTAAAAACATTTTGTTACGTCATTGCTTTTTAATCAGTGTTCTAGCCAGTGTTCGTCTTTCTGCCATTGGAGGGAATTTTGCAGCTCATGGCAAAAATTTTACCCAATTCGTTATTTTTGACGAACAAAAAAATTGACAAGTAAAAACATGGAAAGAGATGTTACTGAGCTTAGTCCAACAGCAAAATCTGCCCCCCCATAATGCAGGAATTAGGATTTTAAGGGAGCATGCCCCTGGACCCTAGGGTTGTTGCACTTCTAGAACAACGCCTCACACCTTGGCACTCAACATGATGTCGTGTCAAACAAAATTGACTTGACATAAAATAATTTCAGGCTGGTTTTCAATTTTTGAGAAGTGCACACAGGAAAGATATCTAACATGGCAGTTTACATAGAAACCTGTGTACTGCTGCACAGGAAAAGGTCAATGGCCCATAAGATGGTTTCCTACCCAAACATGGTCCTGATGTGCGGCATCCATATCTCCCACACCAGTCGGTGGAACACGTCCATCCCTGACCCGTCTGACCCCAGAGGTACACCGTGACCCTCCTCTAACAACTCCTTCCACAGACAGAACTCCTGTTCAGGGAGGGTGGGGTCCTGTAGGGGTTTCCAGTCTATCAACAACTTCTTTACCTGCAGGAGAGTCAGAGAATATCTGTAAATATCCACAGACAGAACTCCTGTACAGGGAGGGTGGGGTCCTGTAGGGGTTTCCAGTCTATCAACAACTTCTTTACCTGCAGGGGAGTCAGAGAATTCTCTATCTGTAAATATCCACAGACAGAACTCCTGCAGAGGGAGGGTGGGGTCCTGTAGGGGTTTCCAGTCTATCAACAACTTCTTTACCTGCAGGGGAGTCAGAGAATTCTCTATCTGTAAATATCCACAGACAGAACTCCTGCAGAGGGAGGGTGGGGTCCTGTAGAGGTTTCCAGTCTATCAACAACTTCTTTACCTGCAGGGAGTCAGAGAATATCTGTAAATATCCACAGACAGAACTCCTGCAGAGGGAGGGTGGGGTCCTGTAGGGGTTTCCAGTCTATCAACAACTTCTTTACCTGCAGGAGAGTCAGAGAATATCTGTAAATATCCACAGACAGAACTCCTGCAGAGGGAGGGTGGGGTCCTGTAGGGGTTTCCAGTCTATCAACAATTTCTTTACCTGCAGGGGAGTCAGAGAATATCTGAAAATATCCACAGACAGAACTCCTGCAGAGGGAGGGTGGGGTCCTGTAGGGGTTTCCAGTCTATCAACAATTTCTTTACCTGCAGGGGAGTCAGAGAAGTACATGTATATACATGTATCTGTAAATATTTTCATCAGGCTTGTGAATGAATATCAATAATCTAACTTTATTCACCACCACTTTTTTATAAGAGCAGCCTTGTTTTGTTCATTTTTCTGTGATTTTTAAAGCTTAAAGTTTTCATGAGCAAAACAAGTTTGAAATTTGCACCTGTAACTAGTGTAAGAACCTGTTTCAGAAAATAGGAACCCAAGGTCCTTTGAATATGTCATAAAATCTTTAGTACTAAATTCTTACGCAGAAAAATGACACAAGGATTTCATTTTTCCCTTTTTTTAAAGTTATTTGCACACATTTTTTTTATGTGCAGAAAACCTGCTCCTCTGAATCATACCTACTCACCAAGGGAAAGACTACAGTGATGGCCAGCTGGTTCAGCTCGTAAGTCTTGTACTCCACGTAGTACTCCTCCTGCAGGCGGCGGAACATGGTCTCACAGTCCCGCAATGTCAGCGGCTCCAGACTGCCCAGGTCCAGTCTTCTCTCACACTCCTCAACCATCTCCAACACTGCCTCCAACCTGGCGGGTAGAAAACACTCACACTCAGGGCTCGAAATTAAAGGTGGTCCGATGGCCACTGACCACTAAAATTTTGGCTGGGACAACTAAGAAGACACTTTGGGAAGATAAAAAAATAATCAACATCAGAATGTCAGCCCTTCTTTTGTTTATCAGTCACACATCCCGGCTTTTGGATCCGGAAAAGTCCCCCCAAATTTCCTGTCTACTCTACAATTATAGTGCGCCTGGGAGTGAACATAAGCAAAATTAAGTTGACTTCAAGTCGAAGTCATACAATACTTCCCCCAAAAAACAGGTTGGGACATTTCATCCTTACTTCGGGACAATTGAAATTTATTTTCGGGACACTTACACATCCAAGCAGTGTTCTAGGAGGGCCTGCATGGGGGGTGTCCTAACAAAGCTCTATGCTATGTTTTGAGAGCCGCCTACTATTACACTGAATTCAGGAAGCCTCCCCATTACATTTTACGATTAATTCCTGCATGGGAGCTACTTTTGCACAGGTGTGATTTTGGAACAGTGCCTTTTATGGGGAGGGGTATGACTGAAATATGTTGCATTTGCTCCAGAGCAAATAAACGTTCTAACTGTGTTCTGCGATTATTAACAACATTTCTAAACCAACCTGTCTATGGACTTCTTCTCCTCATGCAGGACTTCCATGAGTTTCTCGTCCTCGTGCTTGAGGTTGACGATCATGTCCTTCTCGTGTCTCAGACGGCGCTCGTTGTCCAGGATGTGCTGCTCCGACATCTCCACCAGCAGGGTCAGGTTGTGCTCCAGCTCAGGCAGGGAGAACGCCTTCTTACGGGGGGTGGCCTCGTCTGTGAACTGGAGCTGTGTGCCCGCTATCTGGTCATACCCTGGGAACAAAGAAATGATATTAAGCATTAAAGGCATCCAATGCAATTAATTACGGGTAAGGCAAAACTTAGTCTAGTTATGGCTTGGATCCTGTCAATCTACATGTTCCAACAGCAGAAGGCATTGGAAGATTCCATTGTTGAGTGGGGGTATAGACTGTTGGAAAGTTTCACATTTTGACCAGGGGTGATTTAGGAACAATCCATTTGTGTGAGAGGGGGACAGGTCCATTTTTGCCAATTATTGTCCATCAAAGATGATGGATTCGGCAACATTTTTGTCTGCAATAAGCGGCAAAATTCTGTTAAATGACAGAAAGACAGGCTCTAGCTAGAACACTGGACTTGACTGAAGTTTTCTGATGTTCTGCTCACCTGACAGAACTCTTGTCTCTGGTCCTGTCATGTCGATGACTTTGATCTTACTGGCAGCGGCAGGGGCGGCCATCTTCTTCTTGTTCCCAGGACCTCCGGTAGCTCGCACGTCCTCCACGGTCTTGTACTTGTACTTCACCTTCTGTTTGGCTTTCTGATAGATTCATTCCAAACAAGAAATTAACAGGAACACAGCCACATAAGGCCACACCAATAATAATTGTTTGAATTCTCGATTCACCCGCTCCATTTCATTTTTTTTTAGATTCAGGTTGATTCCAAAATGCTTTTCTTGTTTTCTGTCCTTTCTTGTCACCTTGTACAAGACCACTTATCTATTAGAAGAAGGGCATTTTTCTTCGGTCCCCAGAGTGGTTGTCTTAGACAAGTTTGACTGTATATGTAAGGCCTAGAAAAAAAATGTTGTGTTTCCTATTTCCTGACCAACCCTAGAAAAATCTGCCGACCCTAGACTTTTTTTTTGTAGATCCCTAGCCTGCAAGGGATATACATTTTTTGAGCTGAAAGACCTTTTCTAGCTCCATGATCTGACACCTGAGTGATAAAACATTGTACAATTGGTTTTCTAACATTAACATTGAAAATATAAGTGTCCTGGCCTCATGCAAGTTTTGCTCTGTTAAACTGTATTGTATGTTGTAAGTTGCACCCCTATTAGATATCACTGAAGTCTCAAAAAAAAGACCAAAAAAAAAAAAGCCCTACCTACCGACCCTATTTTTTCCAGGACTGAAGCCGGAAATGTAACATTTTTTTCCTGTTTTTTTCTAAGTTACCTCAGGTTGTTTCTTCCACTGTGCCAGCTGTTCCTGGAACTCTTCCTCCTCCTCCTCCTCCCCGGTAGTTGTAGGAAACTGTTCGTGCAGATTTTTGTTCCCCTCGAAGCCGTACGCTCCCACCGCTGCACGGCCCTTCCTCTTAAACGCCTCCACAGGCATGGTGATACCTGGAGTTATTAACATTAGAAGGATGTAGCTTCTACATTTTGTACAACAATGATAGAGTTGATGTAGACTTATTACATCAATGTTTCCCTACTTTATACACCTAAGTAGTAATACAGACAAATTTCTATCGAGCTTAGACAAACTTCTGATCTTTTTCTGCTGATCGATGTCTGCTCTTACCTTTTCACCATCACTGAAAAGCGAGAAGTCCAAATTTGATTTACATATTATATATATTATTATAGTGCTAGTGCTAACTTAATCATGAATATGTATACATGTACTATACAAACTGTTCATTTGTTGTGACCTGTACTTAACCCAGTGAGTACTATGTACTTGTACATACAATAAAGGTCTTCATTAATTCATTCATTCATGCAATATGACCAATTAACATATGAACCAAGGTTGTCACTCTGCTCATTCATTACATGTACATGTATATGACTTCTAGTTCTAGTTATGTGCATTATCTCTCATATGGTGGTGCAATTGTATTTTTGTACAATGTAGAAACAATGTTACCTTGCAGGATATTTACGGAGTTCATATCTAACCCCAAGGTAAAGTCATGAATAGTTAAACTGAATAGTCCAACTCTCACCTTGCTTGTTCTTGCCCAGGCCCTTCCCAGGCTCGTACCCCATCTTGGCCAGCAGTTTCTGCCCAATGCCTTTGGTGTGTTTTTCCCAGTTGCCAAAACCCCTGGAATGGAGTTACAGAAACCACTAAGTAGAGAAACCAACCCCTAACAACTTTTGTGAGTAATGTTAATGATAAAGAAGTTACAAATGTAGCATTCCCTCCCGTAAATCTTTGACATGGATTGTAGTCAATTGCCCCCTACACATCTAAAAGAAATTACCACCCAGTATCAGTTTTTTCTGTCTCAATTTTGTTTGACCTAACATCATCTTGAGCACTGAATGTTCAACAACCATAGAAGAATCTAGGGGTACATGTATGTTCCCTTGGGAAAATTGTGAAATCTTGATTCTTATGAAATGCATTTTCTGACATTTTGTGGGGCATTTTGAGGGACGACAAGCCACAATTTAATTCCGGAAAAACAATTTAATTCCGGACTCCGGGCCAATAACTCCAGAATGCTTTACTCGACTAAGCTTAGTTTAATGACATTTCTTTTCATTATCTTTACACACCTTTTTTTCTCTGTCGAAAATGGCAAAATTTTTGTCCGTCATAAACAGCAAAATTCCTTCAAGCAACACTCTGAAAGACAGACGCTGGCCAGAACAATGCCCAGTATCATTCATAGACCAGAAAATTTAGCCTAGCTAGACTAGTTAATGTACTAGACAGCCTCAACATAACCTACTGTTCAGGAACTGCAGTGCGGAACTGAGGTTTTCCCTTTGGAACCTTTTTTCCTTTCTTCTCTTTGGCAGCCCCGAAGTGTTTGGGCATCCCTGCTGCCATGTCTAACTCCATGGGCGATCCATCCACATCACTGTCATCTGATGCATCTGAGGAAACATATACATATATTTTCAATTTGATGATTATAATACAATGCAATGCACTACCTCACACTTGGTCACGTTCAACATATTTAATGAAACTATAAACACAAACTAAGTATTTCAGGATGGCAAAACTGGATTTTCAAAGTCAATTTTTTGGTCATTCTTTTAATGAATTTGAATCAACTCTAATAATAATAATATCCCATTGCATCTATAAATTGACATCTGTGAGGCCAAAAATACCAGAGACGTCACTGATGGAAAATGGTTGCTTGTTTTGTATTCTAGATATAGTCTAGATATTTATGGGCAGTATTAAAAAAATAAAGGACTCCACAAGTAGCTTGTTTCAGGCTCTAGTTCTAGTTCTAGTTCTAGCTACTACTCTGCAAATTCCCTACATACAGGGACATCGCGCAGAGGGGAGATATACACATGATTACGGAAGTGACGATAAACGATTCTTAAAAGTTTGTAATGATGGACTCTCAGCTACGTCGGCAGAAAGGTTATTCCATTCAGGAATTGTCCTAGCATAGAATGAGTATTTTGCAATGTCACAGTGTGGTCTCAGAGTCTTGTACTTGTGGGCGTGGTTGGCACGGGTACGAGCAACTGCTGGAATAAGCCGACTGGGTGGGATAGCCACGAGACCATTGGTTATCTTATACATCATTACTAGTCGTGCTTGCTGTCGTCGAGACTGAAGTGACGGCCATCTCAGGTCATGCAGGAGGGCTGTGACGCTGACATCCTGACGACGGTGGTTACTGGTCACAAAGCGAGCAGCACGTCGGTTGACCATTTCAAGTGTGTCAATATCCTTTCTCAGATAAGGATCCCAGATAACTGCACCATACTCTATAGTAGAGCGAACGAGACTGAAATATGCGGTCTCACGGACTTGACGGGGGCAGTAGCGAAGATTACGGCTGAGAAAATGAAGTGTGTGGTTGGCGCGTGTTACAGCAGTGCTGATATGTGTTGACCATTTCAGGTCGTTGCTGATAGTGATGCCAAGATACTTGGCCTGCTCTGTTTGGTGGATAAACTCGCCACACATCTCGTACATCCAGGTGAAAGGGTTCTTGTTCCGTGTGATGGACATGGTGTTGCATTTCTTGGGGTTGAATTTCATGCCCCAGGTTGCTGCCCAATCTTGCAGTGCGATTAAGTCCTTCTGTAAGATGACTTGGTCGCCTTGACCGCGAATCTCCCTGTAGATAAGGCAATCATCGGCGAAAAGCCTAGCCGTGGTCCCGGGTGATAGACGGGACGGCAAGTCATTGATGTATATAAGGAACAGGCCTAGGAGTGGTCCGAGAACTGTTCCCTGGGGAACTCCGGAGAGGACACATGTTGATGGCGAGCACTCACCGTCCGCAACGACCCACATAGATCTGTTCTGAAGAAAGGATCTTATCCAGTCCAGGATGGGACCTCTGATGCCGTAATGTGCAAGTTTACTGACTAATCGTTCGTGCGGCACCGTGTCAAAAGCACGGCTGAAATCGAGGATACCCATGTCTACTTGCAACTTGTTGTCGTGTGCTGACACAAGGTCGTCAACGGTGAGAAGCAGTTGGGTTTCACAAGAATGAGCTTTGCGAAATCCATGCTGAAACGTTGTGAGAAGATTGTATTTTTCAAGATGGTTCAGAATGTGTCTGCACAGGACATGCTCCATGAGTTTAGAAATTACACAAGTCAAAGATACTGGCCTGTAGTTGCCTGGATCGTGTACTCCACCCTTCTTGAAGACAGGTGTTACCATGGCCTTGGTCCAGTCTTCGGGTACACATCCATGTTGCAGCGACTGGTTGAAGAGTGCTGCGAGTACAGGAGACAACTCGCCAGCCAGCTCCTTGAGGACGCGATTTGGGATCTTGTCCGGGCCGGATGCCTTGT
>NW_017803069.1:396082-398144 GCF_001625305.1 Branchiostoma belcheri | reverse complement strand
CTAGTAACATTGTTGCTGTTAACTTTGTCTATAGCTCATCTGGTGTACCTGGTGAATACAGTCATAAATTCATAGCAGCGTTTTAGTGTCTGTGCTTAATATTTCATACAGGTACCCACATACCAAATATCATCACAATCCATAAAGGCCTTCTTAAGTTATGCTGACCACAAGCTTAAGTATGCAGAAACACACACACACATAAGCACACACACAAACACAGTCAGTCCAAAAACAATTTTGCTATAGAGCTAATAAATTAAAGGTAACATAAATGCATTATGCTTACCTTTGCATATGGTCAGTGCTCTGTTAATTCTTACTCAAACACATTTCATATATTTGGTGACCATGCAACCCCTCTTGAACTCAGTTCTGCATCTAAATCCCTCCTGCTTATAAATTGCAACATGATGTAACCAAACACCAGTTACCATGGTGACAGATGTCTGGTTCAGGTCATTGACCTTATTTGTTTGGATAAGAACAAGAGGAAACAGAGCAAACTAACAGAAGGAAAACATGAATATTTGACCTTGCAATATCAAACTGTTAGTAATAGCTCAACATATCCTATACCTTGGATGACGTCTCCCTCCTGCAGTCCAAAAGTAATCTCGTCATGCTGGTCCACCGTCGTGCCATCCTCTAACCTCCCCCTGCTCCAGATGGTCACCTCCTGACCTGGGCGGGGCCGGGTGCTCTCATCCCCTCCCTTCACTATCACCTACATGTAAGGGACAGGTGCACTTATTAGTCATTAGATAGCTTTAAACAATGTTTAGAGTTAGATGTTCAAAGGTTAGGTGTGACAAGTCGTTCGGTGTAATGTAGCCAGATGCCGCCGCGCCGCGTGCAAAGCTGGTGTGTTATGCCGAAGTATACAGATAAAGACACAGATACAGATTATTAGTAGTGGACACTAAGGCTGTGTATCGGTACACAGTACTGATACTGTACCGAAAAAATTGATTAGGTACAGGTCCAAAGTACCTAATCCCTCAGTACCGGTACTGTACCTGTATAGAGCTACACTAATTATATGCTTTCTTGTGACCTAAAATAGGGAATTCGAAATAGCCGGTCCCCCATATGCATGGGTCACAGCTCTACTGGAGAGGGGTACATGATAATCGATTGATCAAGGACATTATAGTTATACGACTTCCTTAGATTGACATTAATATTAATAAATCTGCAACACACACGCACAAATAGGAAAAATTATAACAACTTCTATGAACTTCAAGCTCGCCATTCTGTCCACACTTTGGAATCAACAGGTGGCTGAACATCTAATGTTACTAGTAAACTTGTTGCGATTGCCATGACAGAAAATCAAAACAACAGCCACAACTGAACTAAGCCGTTTTCTTTTCAATACAATAATACGTTAAATGAGATTTAAACCCTCTGGAATTTGGTAATGAAACTAAAGAATTCACCTTTTTCTTCAGTTTTCCATTGCCCAAAATGTCCAACCATTCCGGGTCAGTCTCCTCATCTGCATCTTTTCCATCTTCTTCCTCCTCCTTACCAACATCCCAGGGTTCGTCAGCAGGGGTCTGGCTAGTAGCGTTCAACGCGTTTTCTGTAACAGCATCGCCTTGGCCCTCTTCTAGTACCTTCCCACTTCTAGTAGTAGTGCCTTCTTCAAGAGGACTCTGCTTGCTAAAGGCGTTGTGCACATTTCCTACTATGTCTGTGTCTTGATTAAGTCCTTCCTCCGTTGGTAGTGTTGGCGGAAGATCCTCCACTCTCTCTTTTTCCATGGCAGCGTCTCTCTGTAACGTTAACCAGTCGTGAAGGCCGTTCGATTCGGGTGTTTATTTTCTCCAGTCACGTCCTCACGTGGTAATTTTTCACGTCCCGCGGGTTGCTGTTGTCGCACAGTGACGCCAAATCACACGTGAGATTCCCCGCGCCTGTTATACCTCGGCCTTGGGAATGTGTAGCAGCAAATTGGCTCTTGATGGGATGTAGGACATGAGATATTTTGGAGATAAAAAAGATCTATTTAGCCCGGAAGTCCCGAACGCAACGATTTTATCAAGCTGAGGTA